>NW_022631027.1:1361938-1410227 GCF_010015895.1 Lontra canadensis | reverse complement strand
AAAAAAAAAAAAAAAAAAAAAAAAAAAAAAAAAAGGAAAAAAGAACAAGAACAAGTTCCTACCAAAGGCTAGGGACCTAATCAATATGGACATTGGTAATATGTCAGATCTAGAGTTCAAAATGATGATTCTCAAGATGCTAGCTGGGCTCAAAAAAGACATGGAAGATATTAGAGAAATCCTGTCTGGAGAAATAAAAGCCCTTTCTGAAGAAATAAAAGAACTAAAATCTAACCAAGCTGAAATCAAAAAAGCTATTAATGAGGTCAATCAAAAATAGAGGCTCCTAGTGCTAGGATAAATGAGGCAAAAGAGAGATTTAGTGATATAGAAGACCAAATGACAGAGGATAAAGAAGCTGAGCAAAAGAGAGACAAACATCTATTGGACCATGAGGGGAGAATTCAAGAGATAAATGATACCATAAGATGAAACAACATTAGAATAATTGGAATTCCAGAAGAAGAAGAAAGAGAGAGGGGAGCAGAAGGTATATTGGAGAGAATTATTGTAGAGAATTTCCCTAATATGGCTAAGGGAACAAGCATCAAAATCCAGAAGGCACAGAGAACACCCCTCAAAATCAATAAGAGTAGGTTCACACCCCATCATCTAATAGTAAAACTTACAAGTCTTAGTGACAAAGAGAAAATCCTGAAAGCAGCCCAGGACAAGAAGTCTGTAACATACAATGGTAAAAATATTAGATTGGCAGCAGACTTATCCACAGAGACCTGGCAGGTCAGAAAGGACCGGCGTGATATATTTAGAGCACTAAATGAGAAAAACATGCAGCCAAGAATACTATATCAAGCTAGGCTATCATTGAAAATAGAAGGAGAAATAAAAAGCTTCCAGGACAAACAAAAACTTAAAGTATTTGCAAGCACCACACCAGCCTACAGGAAATATTGAAAGGGGCCCTCAAAGCAAAGAGAGAGCCTAAAAGTAGTAGACCAGAAAAGAACAGAGACAATATACAGTAACAGTCACCTTACAGGCAAAACAATGGCACTAAATTCATATCTCTCAATAGTTACCCTGAATGTAAATGGGCTAAATGCCCCAATCAAAAGACACAGGGGATCAGAATTGATGAAAAAACAAAACCCATCAATATTCTGTCTACAAAAAACTCATTTTAGACCCAAAGAAACCTCCAGATTTAAAGTGAGGGGATGGAAAACAATTTATCATGCTAATGGACATCCAAAGAAAGCTGGGGTGGCAATCCTTCTATCAGATAATTTAGATTTTAAGCCAAAGACTATAATAAGAGATGAGGAAGGACACTATATCATACTCAAAGGGTCTGTCCAACAAGAAGATCTAACAATTTTAAATATCTATGCCCCTAACATGGGAGCAGCCAAGTATATAAACCAATTAATAACAAAATAAAAGAAACACATCAACAATAATACAATAATAGTAGGGGACTTTAACACCCCCCTCACTGAAATGGACAGATCATCCAAGCAAAAGATCAACAAGGAAATAAAGGCCTTAAATGACACACTGGACCACATGGACATCACAGACATATTCAGAACATTCCATCCTAAAGCAACAGAATAGACATTCTTCTCTAGTGCACATGGAACATTCTCCAGAATTGATCACATCCTGGGTCACAAATCAGGTCTCAACTAGTGCCAAAAGATTGGGATCATTTCCTGCATATTTTTGGGCCACAATGCTCTGAAGCCAGAACTCAATCACAAGAGGAAAGTTGGAAAGAACCCAAATACATGGAGGCTAAAGAGCATCCTACTAAAGAATGAATGGGTCAACCAGGAAATTAAAGAAGAATTGAAAAAATTCATGGAAATGAATGATAATGAAAACACAACAGTTCGAAATCTGTGGGACTCAACAATGCAGTCCTGAAAGGAAATATATAGCGATACAAGCCTTTCTCAAGAAACAAGAAAGGTCTCAAATACACAACCTAACCCTACACCTTAGGGACCGGGAGAAAGAACAACAAAGAAAGCCTAAACCCAGCAGGAAAAGAGAAATAATAAATATCAGAGCAGAAATCAATGAAATAGAAACAAAACAAAAAAACAGTAGAACAAATCAACAAAACTAGGAGCTGGTTCTTTGAGAGAATCAATAAGATTGATAAACCCCTGGTCAGACTTATCAAAAAGAAGAGAGAAAGGACCCAAATTAATAAAATCATGAATCAAAGAGAGATCACAACCAACACCAAAGAAATACAAACAATTATAAGAACATATTATGAGCAACTATACGTCAGCAAATTTGACAATCTGGAAGAAATGGATGCATTCCTAGAGACATATAAACTACCACAACTGAACCAGGAAGAAATAGAAAACCTGAACAGATCCATAACCAGTAAGGATATTGAAGCAGTCATCAAAAATCTCCCAACAAACAAGAGCCCAGGGCCAGATGGCTTCCCAGGGGAATTCTACCAAACATTTAAAGAAGAATTAATTCTTATTCTCCTGAAACTGTTCCAAAAAATAGAAATGGAAAGAGAACTTCCAAACTCATTTTATGAGGCCAGCATTACCTTGATCCCAAAACCAGACAAAGATCCCATCAAAAAAGAGAATTAGAGAGGCACCTGGGTGGCTCAGTGGGTTAAAGCCTCTGCCTTCACCTCAGGTCATGATCTCAGGGTCCTGGGATTGAGCCCCCACATCAGGCTCTCTGCTCAGCAGGGAGCCAGCTTCCCCCTCTTGCTCTGTCTGCCTCTCTGCCTACTTGTGATCTCTCTCTCTCTGTCAAATAAATAAATAAAATCTTTTTAAAAAGAGAGAGAGAGAGAATTACAGACCAATATCCTTGATGAACACAGTTGCGAACATTCTCACCAAAATATTAGCCAATAGGATCCAACAGTATGTTAAAAGGATTATTCATCACAACCAAGTAGGATTTATTCCAGGGCTACAAGGTTGGTTCAATATCCACAAATCAATCAATGTGATACAATAAATTAATAAAAGAAAGAGCAAGAACCACATTACACTCTCAATAGATGCTGAAAAGCATTTGACAAAGTATAACGTCCTTTTTTGATCAAAACTCTTCAAAGTGTAGGGATAGAGGGTACATACCTCAATATTATCAAAATCATCTATGAAAACCCCACAGTGAATACCATACTTAATGAGGAAAAACTGAGAGATTTTCCCCTAAGGTCAGTAATATGGCAAGGATTTGCACTATTACCATTGCAATTCAGCATAGTACTAGAAGTCCTAGCCTCACCAATCAGACAACAAAAAGAAATAAAAGACATCCGAATCAGCAAGGAAGAAGTCAAACTCACTCTTTGCAGATAATATGATACTTGATGTGGAAAACTCAAAAGACTCCACTCCAAAACTGCTAGCTCTCATGGGAATTCAGTAAAGTGTTAGGATGTAAAATCAATGCACAGAAATCAGTTGCATTTCTTACACCAACAGCAAGACAGAAGAAAGGGAAATTAAGGAGTAGATCCCATTTACAATTGCACCCAAAACCATAAGATACCTAGGAATAAACCTAACCAAAGAGGCAAAGAATCTGTACTCAGAAAACTATAAAGTACTCATGAAAGAAATTGAGGAAGACATAAAGAAATGGAAAAACATTCCATGCTCATAGATTGGAAGAAGAAATATTGTGAAAATGTCTATGGTACCTAAAGCAATCTACACATTTAGTGCAATCCCTATCAAAATGCCATCAATTTTTTTTCAAAGAAATGGAACAAATGATTATTTGTTAAATATTTGTTAAATTATTCATTAAAAATTATTTGTAAAATTTATATGGAACCAGAAAAGACCCCGAATAGCCGGAGGAATGTTGAAAAAGAAAACCAAAGTTGGAAGCATCACAATTCCAGACTTCAAGCCCTATTACAATGCTGTAATCATCAAGACAGTGTGATACTAGCACAAAAACAGACACATGGATCAATGGAACAGAACAGAGAGCCCAGAAATGGATCCTCAAAACTCTATGGTCAACTAATCTTCAACAAAGCAGGAAAGAATATCCAATGGAAAAAATGACAGTCTCTTCAACAAATAGTGCTGGGAAAATTGGTCAGCCGCATGCAGAAGAATGAAAATGGACCATTTCCTTACACCACACACAAAAAAAGACTCACAGTGGATGAAAGACCTCAATGTGAGACAGGACTCCATCAAAATCCCTGAGGAGAACACAGGCAGCAACCTCTTGGATCTCAGCTGCAGCAACTTCTTCCTAGAAACATCACCAAAAGCAAGGGAAGCAAGGGCAAAAATGAACTACTGGGATATCATCAAGATCAAAAGCTTTCACACAGCAAAGGAAACAGTCAACAAAACCAAAAGACCACTGAGAGAATGGGAGAAGATATTTGCAAATGACATATCAGATAAAGGGCTAGTATCCAAAATGTATAAAGAACTTACCAAACTCAACACTCAAAGAACAAATAATCCAATCAAGAAATGGTCAGAAGACATGAACAGATATTTCTGCAAAGAAGGCATCCAGATGGTCAACAGACACATGAAAAAGTGCTCCACATCACTCGGCATCAGGGAAATACAAACCAAAACCACAGTGAGTTACCACCTCACATCAGTCAGTTGGCTAAAATTAACGAGTCAGGAAACAACAGATACTGGCAAGGATGCAGAGAAAGGGGAACCTTCCTATACTGTTGGGAATGCAAGCTGGTGCAGCCACTCTGGAAAACAGCATGGAGCTTACTCAAAAAGTTGAAAATAGAGCTACCCTATCACCCAGCAATCACACTACTAGGTATTTACCCTAAAGATCTGAAGAGGCACGTGCACCCGATGTTTATAGCAGCAATGTCCACAATAGCCAAACTATGGAAAGAAACTAGACGTCCATCAATATATGAATGGATAAAGAGGATGTGGTGTGTGTGTGTGTGTGTATATATATATATACACACACACACCTACATACACACATACATATATATTTGTATATATTATATATTATATATTATATATATGTGGCATATGTAATGTATATAATATACATATTATATATATATATAATGTTTGTATTATATATATGTGGTGTGTGTGTGTACAACACACACACACACACACACACACACACACACACTGGAATACTATGCAGCCATCAAAAAAGCCCCAAAATCTTACCATTTGCAACAACATGGATAGAACTAGAGGATATTATGCTTAGGAAAATAGGTCTATCAGAAAAAGACAATTATCCTATCTCTCTGATATGAGAATTCTGAGAGTCAGGGCAAGGGAATCATGGGGGGTAGACAGGGAAAAAATGAAACAAGATGGGAGAGTCATCCCGAGAGGGATGGGAGTCTCCTGAGAGGGAGACAAGACATAAGAGACTCGTAATTTCAGGAAACAAACTGAGGGTTGCTGGGGTTGGGGGAGTAGGGGTAGGGTAGTTGGGTTATGGACATTCAAGAGGGTGTGCGCTATGGTGAGTGCTGTGAAATGTGTAGCCTGATGATTCACAGACCTGTACCCCTGGGGCAAATAATACATTATATGTTAATTAAACAAATAATAAAATAAAATACAATAAAAATATTATAGCTTAAATGACAGAAGTTTCCAGAACAGATTTAACAAGACCTCAGAATCCCAAGCAGGATAAAGAAAGAAGAAATAGATATTACTATGTATCACTCTGAAACTACTAGAAACTAAAGAACAAGTGAAAAATGTTTGCAGCTAGAGAAAAAAAAAGACAGATTTATCTTCAAAGGATCAACAGTTTAATTTCTCAAGGGCAAAAATAAAAACCAAAGGAAAATGAGAATACATTTTTATGTCCTTATAGAAAACAAAAACTACCACAGATTCATAGACACAACAAATTATAATTTCAGCATGATAGTAAAATGCAGAAATTTTCAGATAAACCAAAACTGAGAAAATTCACAAGCAATGGAATAGGCTAAAGGATCAGAGATGAAAGAAGTATTAGAGAATGTTAAAAGTGGTAAATATGTGGTAAGCATAAATATTGACTTTAAAAGCTTTATTGTGAATGTCTTACACAGTTTTAAAATCTAAAGAATTCAGATTCATGGCAACTATATATTGTCAACTATAAGTTGGGGGGAGAGGGAGAATGGAATGTAGTTTAATTATTCTACAGTCCTTGTATTTATTCCAGAAGGAGAGTAAAACTGTTAACATTAGATTTTGCTAAGTGAGGGGTGGATGTTGTAATTTCTGAAGAAATAGAAAAAAGCATATGATTTCCAAATCAACAGAGAAGAAAAAAGTAGACAGTAAAGAAAAAAATCAATCCAAAACATGTTAAGAAAGGTGAGAAAAAAGAGACATAGATTTGATGGATTAAAGAAACAGCATAAAATAAATTGGTTGATTTTAACCTAAATACATTAGTAATTACATTAAGTGTAAATGATCTAAACACCCCAATTAAAATATGAAGATTGTCAGACTGGGATGATAGCAAAGTTAATTTGAATTAAATGTCACTTACTGGAGAAATACCTAAAATATAATAATACAGAAGAATTGAAAGGAACAGCATTGAAAGAGTAAACCATGCAAATACTCACCAGAAGAGAAGGTATATCTATGCTAATACTGTACAAAATGACTTTAAATATGACTCATTCACTAAAGTTTCATGTTGAGGAAGAGTGAAAAATGCAAATATAAGTAAGGGTCCCTAAGCACAGTCATTTTCATGCAACGAGGTAAGTCTCAGGAGAGGAGACATGAAATGCTTTGGCAGAAATAAGAAAGATATTGTATAACTGTGCCTAGTAGTTAGAAGCAGCAGGTGACTCTGAGTGAGGGGAAGACATTCCACAAAAGGAAACAATATGGAGGATAACTGGGTGGCTCAGTTAGTTAAGTGTCTGCTTTCACCTCAGGTCATGATCCCAGGGTCCTGTGATTGAGTCCCATGTTGAGCTCCCTGCTCAGTGGAGAGTCTGCTTCTCCCTCTGCCTCTGCCTGCCACTCCCCCTACCTGTGTGCTCTCTCTCTCTCTCTCTTTCTAAAATAAATAAATAAAATCTTTTTTTTTTTTAAAGGAAATAATAAGTAGAAAGTAGGTGTTTGTTATTGGTTAAATATTGGTTGAAAGCATTGGTTCAATATTGGTTGAAAGCATTGTTTGACTTAAGGATAGTGAGGATCAAAGAAGTGATCTTTGTGACTTACAAAGTCACAAAGTGGGTGATTTACCCACCCAGTAGCACTAGTGGAAGCTAGGATGCCCTACCCCAGTTCATTCACTCTTCTCTTGAAGACCTGTTCTCCCCGCTGTGAGAAATGATACCTGCTGGTGGATGACTGCAGAGACCCTCTGCAGGCACTGCCCTCTCCTTGGACCATGACCTCTCCTCCCTGGGGTTGGGGGGTCCTGTATATAGTGACTGGTCAATGCAAGTGCTCAAAGGCCTGGCTCTTTTGCCTACATTTGAGGCAGTTCTGAAAGGACAGTTTGCAGCACCAGCGCTCCAGGGTGGGATTGGGGGGACAGGGGGGTGTCTGCTAAGGCCTTTGGTACAGTCCATCACGCTTCACCTCTGACTACTCCTTCAACCTCAGCCCCTCACAGGTGTTGCTGAAAGCACTCCCCACTAAATCTTCTGCATAGTAAGGAGTCTGCTGCTCAGGAAATCTGACATTAGATAGTGGCCAAAGTAGGAAAAAGTCCAAGGATCCCAACCCCTGGCCCAGTGTTTCACCCCCTCACTCAGCTGATGGCAGATAGAATTCACTGTGAAAATCTCTGGGACCAAACATAGATTGCTCCTACCATTTTTTCAGCTATCTGCTTATTTATTTGTTTTCATTCTTTCTCAAACTAAAGTATTGGTTTTGCCTTGGTCCAGCTCCACTTAAACTGTTCTGCAAGTAGTAAAAAGAGAAGAATTAGAAAGAAAACACCTGCTCATTGTGTATCTATAGTTGGCAAGATCCCTTTTTCCATGAGATCCATGCTTGCAGGTGGTTAAATGACCCGTCCATGTTCTATCTGAACTCAGTGTCACAACTGTCTCCACAGTTGCCTTCCTGAGATGGATATTTAAAATGACCTAAGCCAAACAATAGAGAATGTAAATGGAGAGAAATTAAGACTGCTTCTTGGGAGTCTGGGTGGCTCAGTCAGTTAAGCCTCTGCCTTCAGCTCCAGTCGTGATCTCAAGGTTCTGGGATCAAGCCCCACATCAGGCTCCCTGCTCAACAAAGAGCCTGCTTCTACCTCTCTTCCTCTTCCCCTCCCTCACACTCATGTTGTCTCTCACTCACTCTGAGCTCTCTCTCTCTCTTTCAAATAAATTTAAAAAAAAAAAAAAAGGCCTGCTTCTTAATACTGATTGGGCTTTGCTCAGGCTGGCCTTCCTGCATGGACTTCTTGGCGGGTAAGTGTCTTTTCAGCCCGTGGTGCTCTCAGCCCAAAAACTGAGCCACATTTAAACCTTTGAACTAGCCTCTGCTCTTATTTCTTGGTAAACACAAGTTCCATGGGGCTTATAGCACTGACATTTTATCTCCTGATCCCTGTTGAGACTTGATTCTACTGATGGATTTGACAAGTCTTTGAACCGTGTAGAGAAAAGTTAATGTTTGATACCAAGATTTTGCTATCACCAATTCTTCTTGTTTCCACGACCCCCCCCACCCCCGCCAACTCCTCACAAGTGGGGCAGGGTTGGGACTCTGAGGCCATTCCCAGACCCACTTGTTGTGTGTGGCAAGACTTGGAAAATGAAAACCAGAGGCATCTCAAAGAGCATTCCATTTGGACTCCGGGGCAGTGCCTGGGCACTCTGCCAGACCAGCTGGGAAGTCTGGTGAGCACTTTGATGCAAATGCCCAGCTGGGTCCAGTTCATTCTGTATTTACCCCACAGGGCTGTCCACAGGGTATTTGTTCTCTATACCACTGGAACACATGGAGACCATCATCATCCCACAATATACACAGAGTACTGACAATACATCAGCTGCTGGGACCAGGATGGCAGTATACAATCCAGGTAAAAATCAACGTCTTTGTAATTAGAGCCCTACTGAATCTTGGCTCCAAGACTCATTGCTGTGGGGAGCTCCTTTAACCTGTAAGCCCCAGTAAACTCATCTATACAACGGGGATAATACCTTGTTTTATTGATGGGATCTTGAAGAATAATGAATATCAAGATATTAACACAGTGCTTGACTCATAGAAAGTGCCTCTATAAACTGCAGTTGTTAGTATAGCCAAAGAAGATTTCCTTCCCACTAATACCGACAGAGATAGTGTTTTGGAGATACTTTCCATTTTGTCCCTTCCCCTTTAAACCTTGCCCATCTCAGCATGATGCTTGGTTGGCAGCTCCCTAATCTGAGATAAACAGCATCGTTAATCCTGAAATTTTAAGTGTTGATCTTGTGCTCAAACAGAAGATAGACTACAGAGGCCCCTTCCAGTCTAGCATTTGTCATTTGCCCCTAACTGACCAGATCCCCGCTAATGAAGCTCACATAGCCAGATGATATGGATGTTTTTTAAAAGTCTATTCCCTTGAGAAAAATAAAATTGGAATTGTTAAGAAATGTTAAGATCAGTCTGGTCCTAAGAGGATTTTCCTGAATTATCCAATTATGTGCCTGAATTCTCCATGGAGGTTCGACCGGGAAAGTCCAAGCCTTTGTGGGACTGAGCACATGAACTTCCCCCTGGCCTTCTGCCCTGAAAAGGAGTGTTGTGCCATGACCTCTGTGCAAGCTCCCCCAGATATGCTGTGTGGAACACAGCGTGAGTACAGAGCACTCACAGTTGCAGGATTTGATGAGTTAAATTTACACCCCTGACAGTCTCCGGGCACTCTCTATCTTCCAAAAATACCACAATCATGATGCTAATGATTGCAAGCAGCACCTTTGTTGTATCTCATTTATTTTTACCCCAAATTATGGAGGCTTGAAAGAATTTACTGACTGCTTGGGTTTTCTGACTAATTGGGGTAACTCTATGTTATAGCCATTAGGAGATTTAAATATAGCTCTTCTTGAGCAATACTCTTTATTGGATCCCCTGTTATCCTTTAAATATCTTGGTGTGCAAGTGGATAAAATTAGAAAGAATTTGTTTGCTTTAAATTACCAGCCTCTGCTTGATAAAACTATTAGCGATTTAGCTAATTGGACGGCTCTTCCATTATCATTAATTGGCAGAGTTAATACTATTAAAATGGTTGTTTTATCTAAATGTTTGTATTTATTTCAATGCTTTCCCATCAAGCCACCTAAAAATGCTCTAAAGCTTTGAATTCTGCAATTAGTTTTGTTTTATAGGCTACAAACAGAGTTAAGATTAATCTTAAAACTACAACTACTCTAGGGGGCCAAAGGATTAATTCTTCCTTTTCAGGCATAGATGAATGTTGGCCTCTCTTGATAGCGCTTTGTCCATTGTTCCTGGATATCTTTAATAAGAAGTGCCAAAGCCCCAGTGAAATCGAAAAGGACTCTTATTGGTTTAGTTTATCTAATAAAAACTTTACAAGAAAACTTTATATCACATCCATATACGTATCCAACCACACATTCATTCATTCGGCACAGGTTTACTATACCACTTATCATGACACTAGATCTTGGAAGACTTCCAAGGTGAATAAAATGCAATCCTTGCCCTCAAGAAGTCCAAATATTGAGGATAGAAAGAAAACATAAATAACTAGGAGGTAATGTGAAATGCAGAGATATGCCCCGGAGTGATGGGGCAGAGTGGAGGGTGTAGCCATGTTTTCCTGGGGGGATTCAAAATGGCTTCCCATGAAGGGTGACAGCCAAGCTGGATCTGGGAGGATGGGCCTCCCACAGGGCCCTTCCAAGATAGAAAAGAACACCTTGGGTGTTTCCTTCCGAATACTGAGGTAACTTACTCTGTGGGGACAATTAAAGTAGTCAACTCAGGTAAAAAGTGACCCTTTTCTCTTTGGTGGGTCAGGGGAATTCCAGAGACAAAAGGTATCGGGACTTTAGCATGACAAGAGACAAAGGCTTTCATGATCTCTTTGAATGTTGAGACGGGGTCATGTGAGCAGAATGATGACACAGATACATAAAATTGTATCTAGTTCATCAAAAATCATGGCTAATGTGTTACTTTTTTCTTTTTTTAAGATTTTATTTATTTGACAGAGAGAAAGAGAGAGAGAGAGATCACTAGTAGGCAGAGAGGCAGGCAGAGAGAGGGGGAAGCAGGTTCCCTGTTGAGCAGAGAGCCTGATGTGGGGCTCGATCCCAAGACCCTGAGACCACGACCTGAGCCGAAGGCAGAGGCTTAACACATTGAGCCACCCAGGTGTCCTGGCTAATGTGTTAATTACTACTTCATTGCTAACCTAGGGAAAGGAATCCCAGAACTATGCCAGTGGGTTCTCTTTTTGGCTGTGTCCTCCTCAGAGATTTTAATAACATAGATCAGAACACAGGGACTTGCTTACTCAATTCGTGGATGACACTAATTGAAGACAAAGACAGCCAATATACTGATAGATCAATCAAGGACTTATCAACCAATCAACCAATCAAGAGGCTATAATAAAAGGGCAAAGGTAATTACATAATACTAAGTAGGAAGAAGTAATGCCCTGCCCTCCTTTGTTCCAGTTGCTAAGTTATGGGCTAATAAGCCCTCTCTTATCCTGGCATCATGAAGCAATAGAAAATGTTTCAGAGTTGGAGTCAGGAGGTATGAGTTGAAGTTCTATCTCAACTAAATATTACATATGCAATTTCAAGCAAAACCCTAAACTTCTCTGAGCCTCAGTTTTTCCATCCATAAATTAGAAATAATAATACAAGTTCACAAAACTGCTGTGAAAATTAGAGATATAAAAGATTTTGGACCCTCTATATCATTCTCCAAAAGTTATCTCATATAATGTTTAGAATAGTAATGGTGGTAATAATAATAATAATAATAACAGTGAATGAATAATAACAGTGAAATGAAATCCTTATATGAATTCTAACCAAGGGTAAATTAACAGTATGGAATGGTTTTCAAAATAGCCATACTGTCGCAGGCTGCATTACTGAAACAACGGGGTCAGAATCGTATTTCCAGAAGGTTCGTTTAGAATCCAGCTGGCATCCTGGGTTGAATTCTGGTCGTTGCAGTCATTTTGTGGTCTTGTATTTAAAGCAGAGTTTCACATACAGTGGGTGCTCAGTAATACTTGTGGAATATACTCATTTTAGTAAAGAAGCTACAGCGTGTCTGGATCCAGGTAATGAAGATTCCAAGAATATGGAAACTACAAAAAAGTGCTCTCAAAAGTGGAAAGGTTTTGTGAGAAAAAGGGATGATTTGCAGGGTCATCATTTGTGAAGGAATAGGTCAAGTATGGGGTCTGTCATACTTGGAGGATAGTTACATGGGGACAGGGGGGAAAGACCTGACATTTACTGAACACCACCCATCAGCTACACATTTGAAATCATTTTTCTGTTGCCCTGGAGGACACACTGAGGTCGATGGCTAAAGGTTACAAGAAGTCATAATTTGGCCCAATAAATGGACGTAATGTCTAAAATTATGAGCCACAATTTCCTCCAACAAGGGAAAAGCTGGCTTTTGAGTCAGAATGTTTAAGCAGAATGTTTTGGAAGGGATTCCTGACATGTAGGAGGCCGGACTGGATCACTGATTCACAAACCTGCTTTCATACTGCCTGGGGAGCTTATTAGGAATGTAGATGCATAAAATGGAATTAGAATCAAAGGGCATGGTGCCCACCAGCCAGGCTTCTGCCTTTTCAACTACCTCTACAGACGATCTTGATACATAACCAGGACTAAGAACAGGTGGACTGGGTCTTTTTAAACTTTCCCGATGATAAAAATAGCACATTGTTTAAACAAACAGTTTTGGAGCCCCTCCCCACCCCTCCCTCCGAGATTCAACTTCAGTAGGTCTGGAATAAGAACCAGGAATTACTATCATCAGCAGAGTCTGAAAAACACTGGACTCGATGATCTCTGACATCCTCACCAACTTCTAAGATTCTGAAAATCTAATCCAACTATAGCAAGCTGTTCTTCAGGTCTGAACAACAATCTTGAGATTCTTGGATTACAGGAATCAAGCCCTAAGCAAAAATATGTATGCCTGTAGCTAGCCATGATACTCCTCATATAGTGTCTCTAAAGAATCAGACACATTTTTTAATAAAGGAAATAGCAATGAACATGTTGGCTTTCCAATTAGCTGTAGTTTACTATTTTGGCTGATTCCAGTAAATATATGTACATATGCATGCAAACGACAAGTGACTCGTTTTCGTTAGAGTTACTCGGTATAAACAGACTGTAAGCTTTCAATCAGTTAGAAGTTGACTGTGGCATATTAAATCAATAGTTTATAAATATTTTCACTTAAACATACTCCATTCCCTGAAAATGTGAATGTGGAAGTCACTGGAGCTTCATTTTAGACACTTTTTTTTTTATTTTCATCTAATATTTCACTCTAAAATGGAGGTGAGAAAGCATACAAGCATTTGCGAGATGATGTGCTATCACATTCAGCAAGTTTCATTAGTTTCTGATCGGCTCACCTGAATCAGCCAAAGAATCCTATTCCATCTCAGTGACCCCAAACCTAGATCTTCCACAAGTCCTCACTCCTTTCTTCAATGCCTATCAGCTTAGAACCAAAGGCAACATTTTCTATATATTTGGGTTGGGCGGTGGGCGGGGCGGGGGGAGAGATGGGGGGAGAGATATCTGGGAAAAGGATGAAAAAAATTATTACAGAGCACCTAAAATGTGATTTTTGCATTTAGGCTTTTCTTGCAGAGCACGGTTCCCTGAGACCAGAGGGAAATGGCTCAGCAGCGCTGCCGCCCCAGATCTGTTTGCGTCTCTGCCTGGATAGTTGATGCTCCGAGGGACTGATGGTCTCGCACACTCAGCTTATGAGATATAGGTTAACGATAAAGATACAGATGGAACAAAGATAAGTCTGTAGGAAGGGAGGAGAGCAGGCTGAGTATAAAAAAACCTTCCATAACTCAGACAACAGCAACTTAGCCACACCTCTCATTTGACCCCTTGTTCTTTTTTTTTTTTCCTAAGGGTGATTTTATTTTATTTTTTAAGATTTTATTCATTTATTTGATAGAAAGATCACAAGCAGGCAGAACAGCAGGCAAAGAGAGAGGGGGAAGCAGGCTCCCTGCTGAGCAGAGAGCCCAATTCGGGGCTGGATCCCAGGACCCTGAGATCATGACCTGCGCTGAAGGCAGAGGCCCAACCCACTGAGCCACCCTCGTACCTCTTGACCCCTTGTTCTTGACAGGAGAGAGTGCCTTTGGTTTTGAGACTCTTTAAGCTAACACTAATAGTTTCTCTTCCAAAGTCGGGGGTGGGGGTGGGTATTAAATGTGTTGGAGGAGAACCAAGTTATACTATTTAGGAACACATTGACAAAAGCAAGTGAATTTGAGAATATATTTCTCTTTGTTTCTCCAAATGCATCAGTAGGGTGATTGTTCTTATCATAAATGATGTGTTACTTTAATGACCAAGATACTTTGGTTTAAGGACGAATTCAGTAAGCAAATCTTCCACCCAAAAATGTGTGCGGACATATTTCAGATCTTTCCCTAACATGCCATGCCCCATCTCCCCCACAAACTCCCACCAAGTGGCAAAAACTGCAGATCGTCTTTTATAGCTCCTACAAATGCCTTGAAGAACAGAGCAGGAGAATCCATCTTATTCCCCAAAGAATCTAAGCTCCGTGTACCTCTCAGAGTGAGAAAAAGCCCTATAAGCAACAGATAAGAAAAGGCTGAGCAGCTTCTCCTTCTCCTGGTGGTAAAAGATGGAGGAGAAGGTGAGACAAGGATTGGAAGGGTGACGTATGCCATCTCACTGCTCAGGGTCCTCTCTTCCTCTGTGGAGAAGGGCTGGTTCCTTGTTCTCAGGCAACCTGTCTCACAGCAGGTCCTGGAACCCTGCTTGTCACACCACCTCCCCGGAGAGGTTCAACCAAGCTGACCGTTTTGCTTACATTTACTTGCCTCACTCATGCTGAGTCCTTTGTACCCTCAGGCCAGTTCAGTTCCATTCTGAACACATTTGTTGAGCACCTACAGGGGCCAGCCCCCTGGACAGGGCAGTAATCTAAAAGTAAACGTTGGTTTGGTCTCCGACTCCTTCAGCCTGCCTACTGCCCATGCACAGAGCGACACAGCTAGCTTCATCACAAAGACTCCACACATTATACAAAGCTATGACATCTGCCAAAGATGAATGAATATGGAAACAAAATTGGATTTCAGTGCACCGCTTATCACTCAGGGGGGCCTCTTTTTGGTAGATGTGCCTTGATGGTAATAATAATATTCTACACGTGTATAAAGCTCTAGAGTTTACAAAGTCTTCTCATAAACATGATCTCATTATGAAACACTGAGAGTTAGCCTTTCTTTCACAATTTATGGATGACAAGACAGCCTAAGAAAAAGTAAGGTCAGGCTGCACTCAGAGATTTTATAAAACAATATTCTTCAACATCCAATATACACACTGGAAAAAAAAATTAGACTGGCTCCCTATTATAACATTACACCCTTAAGTATTTCCAAAATGTAACTTCAGTTACCCCTCAGAACAAGGTTTGGAGAGAAGATGCCAAGTATTAAAACCACATATTACTAAGGGACAGGAGGAATTGCGTCCCAGCCTTCACATGGTGCCCAGGAGATAAAACAATAATACTACTTCTCAGTGTCACATCTGGAACATTCCTCTCTGGATCGCTATGATAAGAGCCCCATAGATGGAGTCAAATATGGCTTCTAGTGACTTCCGCACCGGAGCACAAATCAAAGACCCCAGGAAATTTCCCAAACGGTACACTTACTGGGCAAATGAGTTAATCAACTTGGATTTAAATAGCATTATCTCCAGGTGGGGGTAGAAATTAATAAGCTTGTCTCTCAGGAAGGTGTGGAGCTGGGGAGTTATGGATTCACAAGAACCCGTCTGAAATGCTGTGCTGTCATCACTGGGAATGCCAAGCTTCGATGAGGCCTTTGGGACCAGAGAACCTGCCCATACACATTGAAATGGGCTGGAGCCCCTCGGATGAAAGACATCTCTATAAGACATGTAGATGTGCATTTGATAATCTTTGACATATGTTTAATATTTAGATTTCCAAGATTACTCATGTTAATATCCGCTGCACATCTTACTTTTTTGCCTTTTGTGCACACTGGGAGATGTGGGTTTGGACACATTTCAAGCCAGATTTGTTCCTGTTGCTTTATTGCTCCTAACCACGGGGTCACGAAAATGGGAAAATCATCTGCTTCTCCCTCTACTGAACTTTGAATTCAAAACTTACAATTCAAAAAAAAAAAAAAAAAAAGAGGGGGGTGGGGGAGAAAGAAACAAGTGAATGAATAATGAATGCAGTAAAAATAAATGTGTGGTTCTGGGACCCATTTAATTTTTCTTAAATGACAGTGTTGTTAATGCTATGAAATATTTTCTCTGATAAATGTGAGTTAGCTAATTTGCATGAATGGCTAGTCTGTCATTTTTTTAGTCTGTTGAGTTATGGGTTTTTAAAAATGGGTTCTTTTCTGTATGGCTTTTAATACATTGTTATTATATGTGATCACTGAGCTTTCCTAATGGCACATTGAAAACATGGATTTCATCTTTAAAAAAGAAAAACTAGAAATTAATTTTGAAAAAGTAATTTGTGCAATAATGAAGTTCTTCAGATAAATGTATTTATAAGGAAAAACCATTTACACGTTAATTCAAATACACTTTTTAATGCAAAAAAAAAAATCTATTTTCTGCCAAAGTCTCAATCAAAGAAAACCTGGGAACTCTAAAATTCAGCCCCAAAGAGTCTCCCCCACCCCCTTGCTTAAGGTTCTATAATTTCCCAATGACTGAAAAAAAGCGTTCTACAAAACCTCCCTGTGTCCTCGTGCCACAACAGGCTGAAGAACTAAAAAAAGGTCACTTGATTCTGAACCTTAAATTTTGCTATAATCTTACAAGTTAAATAGTAATGCTCATGATACCTAGAGAGCTGTTGGTGGCCTTCCTTTGAATAGAGCAAGTAAACACGGACTGAGTGTGCCAGAGGAAGGGGGCCATTCCAACCAGGGCATCACTCCCATCTACTTTTTTTCCTCTAAGTGATTTTAAAGTAAACACAGTGCCCCCTGAAACCTCGAGGTAGATGCCTCTGCCTCAAAATTGCCCAACTGCATGCCAACAGCGGCATCGGAACACCAATGAAATCGTAACCCATGAGGCGATTACTTCAGAGCTAGAAGCTTTAGAAGATAGCATTATATGACACCCGAAGTGCCATCTCAGCAGTCATCACAGTGTAAAGCACTAATGACTAAGCACTCTCTGGCTGCCTTGCCTCATAAATGACGGAACACTAAGATGAAGGAATCTGATTTAAACCCAAAAAGCATTGAAAAGTAGAGTTGTGTTGGTATAGTCCAATGGCCATGGCCTCAGGATTTGCTTTAGCCTGAAAGAGAAGGCCCTGGAGTCTAGGGGATATAACCTCAAGTTCAAATCCCCCTTGGCCACCTACCTGCTATCTTACCTCCTCTGAGCATTTCTTTCCTAGCATACAGTAAGTTCTACATATTAGCTGTTGTTACTAAGGTACTTCTACAATGGAGAAAACAAAAGCCAGTCTATGGCACTATTTTGAAGATTAGTGATAAAACATCTGTAACTTCAAACACAATGCATGGCATTTGGGTAGTTGCTATTCTTGCTCCTAGAGTGTCATTAGAATGATTTTCACTAAAATGTAACTGACTCATTCATTAGAGCAGGGATTTTGTCTTAGAACAGTGCCTGGACATGGAACAGTCTTCTTAATCCTCTTCTTGTAAGCACTGACGTAATTGAGACCATATCCAGTGTATGCTTCATGGCTTTTTAAGTGTAAGCCTTTAATTTCAGAACAAATTCAGACTCTAAACTAGAGTGACCTGTGAACGTTGTGAGTAATTTGGTTGTGTGGCCAGTTCAAAGTAGCTGTAGGTCAAGGACGAGCTTTGGAATCAAAAGACTGAGATCTAGTCTCCCTCTGGTTTTTGTGGCTCCATGACTTAATGCAATGACTGAACATTCCTGTGCTTCAACAGACTTATGGATGAAATGAAGACTGATGGTCTTACTTGGCTTACTTATTCCAGTTCTATTGTTTTGAGGGCCAAGTGGGATAATATATATATAACATCAGGCAATGTTTAGTGTTCTACAAGTATTACTTATAATAAATATTACTTATCATCATCCACCAATGCTATTGAATGTCTTATTGGTCTCTAGACAAAAGGAACTGTGTAGACCAGGGCTCAGCAAACTAGAGCCTGCAAGCCAAATCCAGCCTATGAGCTAAAAATGGGTTTACATTTTTAGGTGGTTACAAAAAATCACAACAAGAATTTTATTTCATGACACACCTGCAAAGCCTGTAATATTTATCCTGTGGATCTTTACAGAAGTTGGCCAAACCCTAACTCTAAGAGTTTAAATTAATGATAGCTTTAGTTTCCTTTAGCATTAAGTCTTAGAACGTAGGCACAGCACAATTGATGTTAGGATTAGAAGCAGCTCAGTAGCAAGAAAAGTTCCTCCTTAAAAACAGGCTCTGGATGTGCCCCACTGGCCTTAGGAAGTTGCTTAAATCCTATGTCCTAGCCAGTCCACCTCTCTGACACCCAGATTAGCCTGTGATCTGTGTCACCAAGGATAGTGCCTCTCTTGTTCACCTCTTTATTCTTAGTACCCAGCACATAGCAGGGATTTCCTAAGTGTTTGTTGAATGGATGAGTAAATAGATAAGCGAAGTCTTCCCATCCTGGAGTCTCAGGTCCTCCTTGATCCAAGGGAGGCGATGCATAGTTTTCGCAGGCTCTTGAATTATTGCCTATTGAATTATTTAACTCTTTGGTTAACAAGTGTCTGGTTGACTCACTTGCTGCGTATTTGTACTCTGGTTCTTCCAACTAGATAATAAAACCGAGTGTCAGCTCCAGCGTGGCTCCCAGCCTCCACATCTGACTTCCTCCTCAAAACACAGCAAACAAATCACCTATACTTGCAGCAAAGCATATTAAGCTGCTCTCAGCTCAGCATCTACAACTTAACACGGAGACACTCTCACTGCTGCTCTGCCCTAGACCTCAGCCCCTGACCAGACTTCTGGCCTGCTACCTTGAACTCTAGGTCCCACCTTTAAAAAGCCCATGT
This sequence comes from Lontra canadensis, assembly GCF_010015895.1. Taxonomy (NCBI): domain Eukaryota; kingdom Metazoa; phylum Chordata; class Mammalia; order Carnivora; family Mustelidae; genus Lontra; species Lontra canadensis. The sequence goes on along the minus strand of NW_022631027.1, from coordinate 1,390,915 downwards.
CCTGAGTGCTAGCTTTCAGCTTTGTTCTTCCATTTCTGGACCCCAGTAGTAGATATTTGAAGTGGTGTCTTGATCTGACCTGGCCCATCCGTAAGGCACAGAGAGGGTCTCATCCCTCATCCCAGCCTGGTGCTTGAGGCTGTGCGCAGTACCCACTTGCCCGTAACGCTGATGCCATCCTGCATGCCGGGCCTTCTGGGAATGGGTTCTCAGGCTCCCACCGTTGGACCATTTACCTTGGACTACACTTACAATTATTTGCCAATACTGCCATTTCCAGGTACAATCCAATGGCCATGGCCTGTCCTGGCTATTACAATTTGTCCACTCTGTTCTAGCCTCCCCCAGCCTGTGGTAAGTCACCAGGCCCAACTAGAACAAGATCTGAGCCATAAGATTTGCAAAAGAGTCTGTGACTTGTGCTACTTTTTCATCTACCTCCTGTAGATATGGTACTTTAACCACTGTAGGTGTCCCATAGGAGCTCAATAAAGATCCATGGATTGATATAAATAAATAAAACATAAATTTAAAAATATAAATATATATATGTAAATTAAATAATTAAATATATCTACATATAAATATATTTCCTTAGATATTTATAGATTATTATAAATAAATATAAGTAAAATGATCAAAGATGTAAGCTTTGTGTCTTTCTTTTTTAAATCAAGCCTTTTATTTTAATTCCAGGATAGTTAACATTCAGTGTTGTATTAGTTTCGTGTGTACAATACAGTGATTCAACAATTCTGTACATTACTCAGGGCTCATCATGATTGGTGTACTCTTTGACTAGGTGACGGGGATTAAGGAGAACACTTAACCAACATCTCTTTATGTAACAAATATCTCACAACTCCCCCTTTCACTATCCTGAAATAAAATTCACAAGACAATACAGTGTATTATACAGACACAATTGTTTAACCAATAGAAAGATGAAACAAAGGGAAAGTAATTCATAATAAAATAATGTATATTTAAACATGTACATATGGAAAGCATGAAAAAGTAATCAAACGCCTGCCATCGATGTGCGAAACGACAGCCACAAATGTCCCTCAAATACAGCAGCACTGCGGCCAACGACATGATTCTCTCCGTGTCCAATTCCTGGCAAAGTTTTGTACGAAACAAAATATAACCTTCCCTTAATGTACGTGGTAGTTGTAAATGCATGGAAAATTTAGTGTGTATTAAACGGGCAGTAAAATATGTAAATTGCAGTTAGGTTTTAGGCTTAGATAATTATAAACAGATTTACCTACAGGAGTGCCTGGCAGGACATTCAAAAACCATGTGGGATCCTGCAAGATTTTGCAATGTGTGGGACTGTCCTCTGAACAGCAGACCTCTTGCTTCCCTGGTTCCCACCTGCTTTTGTGACCTCCAAAAAAATGCCGTTGGGAATTTCCAAGGCACTCTCTAGGGGGCAGTATGACCCCCACTGAGAACTGTGGGTGGAGCCCGCCTATTGGAAACTATCCTGCGCTCACATCCACTCTCAGGCAGAACATCTCTTTTGACCTTGAAACCCCCAAGCAAAGGATTTAACTAAATGTCTGTCTTTACAGTGTTGGCACACCCCAGATCCAAGGGCCGAAGTTGAATGGAACCAAAGATCTCCGTGCTACCGAATCTCGGGGCTATGATGTATGAGGTTGCACAGCGGAAATACGGAGAGTTCCCTCTAGCCAATTAATTAGATTAAAAGGCAAAACCATCAGCATTTCCTTCCTCTCTGCACCCTATACTCATTTCGCTCTTTAAACCATTGAATTTAAGGGTAGATAGTAAATCTGTCCGTCCACAGGCAACATTCAGATGCATCTCTAACCCTTCCATTCCTCGTCTACCGCACCACCCTTTCCTTCCCATCGCTCTGCCATTTCTCCTAACACACAGGACAAAACACCCCCACTCCAGGTCCTCCTTCCCCAGCCTTAAATTGCTAGTCCTACCTCCCAGGTGGCCTTCCTGCTGTTGTCTCCATCTCCAACCCTTGCTGCATTTCTGTGTCAGCTGTATAGGCCTCAGCTGTTTTCCAGTGGTTTACCTCTGAATGGTCTTCAGCGGCCCCATTCGTGTGACTTCAGGTGCAACCTGACATCTCCATACACACTCCTATACCTTTTACTCTTCAACACCTACCTTCTGTGCCCATTTGGTCAGACCTCTGCTCACGTGGCATGGAACTCCATCCTCTGGAGCTTTTCTCTGGCTGTCTACCAGGAATGGCTTTTCCCCTTCCTTTCACCTATTACCTGTCTGTTCCACCTCCTCCAGGAAGCCTTCCTAAATTTTTTCTCCCACTGAGTTCTTAACACCATTCTCATAGTGAGTCCCTTTTGCTCTGCCTTAGAAACAAAAGTCTTTTGGGGATTCTTTTGTGGCCCCAATGGTACCTAGGAACTAGTCACGTACCATGATTGTGGTACTGCGTATCTGTGGTTTCGTGAGCTCAAAAGAAAGGGAAGTAATAGATTGATCCCATATTTGAAATACTTGAGGAGTAGGTCCCCAGTGTGCACTTCAGAGTCACTTCCTTTCTCTTCAACTAAAGCAGCATCCCCTCAGGAAACCAGCCTGCTCAGAGAAACGTGTCCCCCTCTTTCAGTTGCAATGTTGGAGCATTGAAAGTAGAGACAGAACTTCATGGTGGCTCCGAAAACACTAACTAAGACAATAATAAATTAACACAATAGTCAACTAATAGCACCGTGATGCTTTCATGTATGAATTGGAATGTGAACACTGAGATTTTCATTTCATGGTTGAAAAATACACGAGTTGACCCAAATACTAATGTCTGCATTTCCATCATTTACATATCATGGGTCAGTAATCATTTCTTGCCTAAATGGCTTTCCAAATGAAAAGCTGTAATATTGTAATGGTTTATCATATTTACAAACATCGCATTGTGCTACCCACTTGGCGCTTTGGATTCTCAAACAAGCAGATCCCATTCTCAGAGAAGGCATGAGCAGTGTCTGAGAGGAGTGAGCAGGGTTCCCTGGGGTGGTGGTGGGGGGTGGTGAGGGGGGAGGTCCATTTGTTTGTTTCCTCCCTAACCTGCACCAGTCCGGGGTCCTCTACTCCATGGAGACCTCCTCCAGCCACCTCATTCCTCCTGCAGGCGGTTGGGTCAGCAGGGGCCAGGGATGGCTCCTGCCTGTGCTTCTGTAATTGTTCTCCCCTCTAGGGCCAAGAAATCTAGCTGCTTTGCAAACAGCTCTTTGGGACGTGGGAACGGCTGAGAGCCGAATCTGGTATTTGGGAAGGGTAATGCAACCTGATGGTTTTTATTACAGTTGGGAACAACATCAAGTGAAACGTCTAAGGTGATTTTCCCCCTCATTTTAATGCTAGAATAATCCAAATCAGCGCATGACTTCACCAGCCTTCCACCTACACCCCATCCTTTTCGCTGGACTTCTTCACAGTGTCCTGAGTTACCTGCTTCATTAGGTATCTCACTATTGTCATTGGGCGCTGTGTCTCTTGGCAGTCTGTGTTTTTAAGAGATAATACAGTTAGGCCATAGATAGAACAAGGAGCTAGAAAGAGCGATGACACCCCACCCCGGCAGGCTTGGCTTATACCTCGGCCTCATTCTTTACTTAGAACTTGGGGTTGAACATCCGCAGCCCACATTTGTGGGGACAGCCCCCCCTTCTTCATTCATACACCACGCACACTCAGCCCAAGGTGCTCCCTAGCCAACACCTCCTTCGCTGGGCTTCTGTTGCTCCCACTTTGGCACAAACACTTAAAAGGAAACGGAGGAAGAAAACGTTGAGGTCATTTATTAGACTCTCCTGTGAATTTGGTTTCAGGACTAGAAAGCGAGTACGGTAGTTGTGTGATTTATGAAATCCCTCCCGCTGCTACTTTTCCTTATTTTTAGGGTGATGTACAAGAAGTGAGTTAGCCAAGACTTGACTGGTCGCATTTTACGCCATCGCCTGTGAGTCCTAGAATGGAAGGGCATAAAAACAATAATGTGGACAGAGAGGCGGTGGGGAGGGATTTAGCTGTTAATGGAAATTTCTCCTTCAGACCCTCTTGGGGGAAAAAAAAAAAAAAGCTACCTTTTGAAGGATGAATCTCCTCTCTTTTTTTTTTCTACCTGGCCCCTATGTTTTAAAAAGGTTAAGGCCGTGTGTGTGTGCATGTGTGCATGTGTGTGTTTTGAGAGGAACAGACAGAAAGGGAGGGAGTGGAAAATGATTGTTATCATCCCAAAATCGTCCTTTTCTGGCTCGCTGCAGCTCTGTTGATGAAATGCCATAACAAAAGTGAGCTCACGCCTGTGTGCCTCTATGGTGCAAGGTTCCTGGGTGCCAGATGGGCCTTCTGTGACTGGATGAGCGTGGGTTATTTCATTTCCTACATCTGGGACTCCAAATGGCTTCTCAGAACGCCACAGGAGAGAGACACCGCTTCTCAGCTGGGGGAACCTCCCCTTGCCGGGGATCCCCACGCAGCAGAGGGGACCCGACCCGTGGTTCCCAAGTGCAATGTCAAAGCTTGCCCACACCGGGGCCATGGGGAAACTCTTAGAACCTGAATCAAGATAGAAATAAACAATAACCAATAATGGATGTCAGCTGCAGTTAAAAAAAAAAAAAAAAGGAAAGAACAAATGAAAACAAACCGTAAGCGTTTTCCCCGTCTGGCCTTGGAAGATGTTTTGGGGAATAATGTTTTGTATTTCAGCTTTAAAATTCCTCTGTGACCTTCTAGTCCCACACATCTCCGTATTGCTCCTGGTACAGATAAGTGAGCTGAAATGGTCTGAGGACCACGGGCACATACCACAGCCTCTTGGCCTCTTTATCACTTTATTTCGATTAATGGGACAGGGTGTGTTGGTGTATAATAGTAGCAATAATTTCCTTTTCCCAAGTACTGTACCAAAATTGGGCATCCAGCAAGCAGAACATTTAACGCTGTTCAGAGGAATACAAAGGACCGAGAGTCTAAAAGGCAGGCTTTTCCTGTTTTGGGGTGTATCGTTGAGATACTCGCTGTCACCTCCATTCCTTGCCCCTCAAAACTAGTTATCCCGATCACTCAATTTGTCCTTCAGGAAAAAAAAATTTTTTACAAGAATATGTGACAATGTTAAGAAAAAAAAAAAAGAATCTGACAGTTGACTTAAACTCTTTTGCATAAGATATTTACAAACCACAGCAGATTAAAGGGGGGTTTTATGCATTTTCACATCCTGCTTGGTTTAAAGCAGCAATTTTCTGCAAGGACAACAGAGAAAAAAAAAACATGCTTTACACTGCTTATATTAATTACATTTTTTCATTACCCGTCATGTTTTCTGCAGGCTTGTGTATTATTACTGCAAAATGTAATGAAATAGAAAAGGAAAAAAGAATGGACTTCTGGGAAATTTTCCAATTCTTGAAATGCAATGTTAATTGCGAGCTATTTTTAGGGCTGCACAGATAGTGCAGGACCCGGTGCCATCAGAACAAATGGGTCCGGTCCAGGTGCAGCTTCCCCAGTGACAGCCTCAGTCTCTGCTGCAGGAGAGCTTGAAAACCTCCATCTTGCATGATGCCAAGTCTACCGAAGGGCATGGAAGGATTTCTACAGATGAGCTACCCACCAAGGTAACACAAGAAAAGGGAGGGCAGATGAAGGTAGACCCCTAGATAGCTCAGGCCACAGCGATTCTTGGTAGTGAATCCCAACCTTCTCTTCAACCTCCACTCCATCAGAGGGAAAGAAAACTGAGAAGTATTAAGGAAAATGCTGACACATAATGAAATGGTCTCCTAAGCTCTTAAAATGAGGAATCCCCCGAGTGCCCATGGGGTGGTGACAGACAAGACTCTTTCTCAGTCACCTTTTGCCCCTGCTAGAGAATTGCAGCTTCTTAGTCTTGGGTCTGTGCCGCCAAGAATTTGATGGAAGTTGTCTGAGAACTGGGACCTTGATGGATTGGAGAGATAGTGCTCCTTTTATTACTAAACTAAATAGACCATAGAACTGACTTCCTGTTTGATTTGTCTGAATAGGTGACTTTGGCATCCACTGATGCCTTTTTGTATTACCTCTGTGCCCCAGAATCCCATTTCCTGGTGCAGGGTTGGAGCCAACCTTGCCAGTGATGGAGAGGCATAGTAAATATGTGTACCAGGGGCCAAGTGTTCTTTTAAGGAAGGTCTCAGAATGGCTTCTAGGAATTCAGAAACTCTGAGCTCATTGGAAAACTGTCAATCTCAACATAACAGAAAGCATCTGAGGCTGTCTGGGTGTCCTAGCCACCCCTAAATGTTAAACTCTTGCAAATGCAGCCTGTTTAAAAAAAAAAAAAAGCTGCTAAAACCCCTGAATTCCTATAATTATTATTGTTACTTCCACTTTCACGAAGTTAACACAAATGCCCATGGAAGTCATTGGGCCAAAGTTTGCTTTGGGCTATCGGACTTAGAAATCCAGTTATGAGCAACATTTCACCCACTTATGAGCAACAGGAAAGAACAAAGGGTTAGTATTTTGCAGCCACTAGTCTTCTCTGAGCTGTGAGGCAAATACCCTGCTTGCCCATCCCATCTGCTCCAGGCTGTTCTTCCAGGATCTCAGTTGGAGTCTTGTGCTCATTCTGAAGTCAGCATATTGCGACCTCTACTACAATGTTGTCATCAGACGCAAGTTGGCTGTCTGCCCCAAGACTATTGCTTTAGCACTGATTGACACATTCTTTGGGGTAAAACATGTAATAGAGAAATTCCAACATTCTAGGAGTTTTTTCCAGGAGCAAAAGTCAATTATAAGAGCAATTGGTAAAATCAGTGGTACGCAGAGCAAGAAGGCAAAATGCAAATTGTGCGTAAGAACCAAAAGCTTATAGCTGGACTGAGAAACATGAGTTTCCATTCCCCATTGCCTAGATTCAAATCAAGAAGATCAACCTGCATAGTTCCTGTCTAGCCTGGCTCACATTCAGTAGCATTTAAGGGTGAGCTAACTGACTTGTAAATATTTTTGGCTTCCATCTCCTGCTCGTCACAATGATGGTATCAGGCCATTTTCTAATTTGTCCCTGGTTTATTCCAGTCACTCCCCATCTTAATCACCTGCTACTCCAGGGCCTGCCTCTTTGGACTTCTGTGCTTATTTGATTGAATTGGTAGAGAAGTTCATTGGTATATCCTTAATCTGTAGAACGCCTCCCAGGAAACACAGTCCATTCTGATCCCTGGCTGAGAAGGTCTTTCTGATGGCCACACTCCCCAGCCCACCTTTCTTCCCATCTGCGTACTCCTGGGGCCAAACCAGTTATCTTTGATTACAATCCATCCCACCACTGTCACCAGGACAGACTGGAATGTTCAAAGAGCCAACTGACATCGTTTCACAAGAGCTATTTAAAATATATATATTCCATGTACTACATGTACATGAGAAAACAAATGATGTCATAAGGGCTTATAGTAAAAGGCCACCATCTTACATTTTTCATTCTCAATGCCTAACTCCTCTCCCACACATAATCAATTTTAATAATGTATGTTTATTTCTTTATCTGTTTATAATATTCCAGTGCTTATCTTTTTAATTCCAATAGGGTTATATCTCTATTTTCCTTTCTTTTAAGATTTTATTTATTTATTTGAGAGAGAGGGTGAGGGAGAGCATGAGCAGAGGGAGGGGTGGTGGGAGAGGGAGAAACAGGTCTCCCCTGTTTAAAATTTATCAATTTTAAACAATAACTGTTTACTCCCTGCTATGTATATTTGGTTCCTTTACATTTTCCCCTCTCACTCTATATGCCTCTCTCTTCCCAACTGTTAATACTTACAGCTTTAATGTTCTTGTATTGGTTATATTTGTAGTGTTAAATAATATACCCAATGTCTATTTCTCATTTCAGCAACTTCAGATGTATTTGATAAAGATATTGTTGGCTCTGTCCTTCCCTCTTCCTCCACATGCCCTCCCACTCCACATTCATGCATCTGTTGTTAACTCTACTTACACATTTCCATTGTCAAAACTGATAACATTTCTGCTCTTCTCTGCAGTCACAATTAGACCTTAAGTAGGTTCATCGAGGGGCTAACTCTATAGCCTCTAATCTATAATGCAGGATTTATGTGATCATAATTATATATAAGTATTTTCACTTGTGGACCAATCTCTTTCTTTCCTGAAACATCCACCCAGCTGTGTCTGAATTTCTGCTCCCATCTGGAAAGCTTGCTCCTAAGCTACTGCCCACTCACCTGCTGGCTTCCCACCCTGCCCCTCCAGGTGAGAGCTATTATTTCCTAGGTCTCACCCAGGAGTCTTCCTCCTTCATGTTTTCCATTTTGCTGGAGTTCCCCTTCAATTACCTTCGTAAGTACAAACTATGATAGTTTGATTACTACTATCATTCTAAACTAGTCATCACCTACTGCCATACTGTACTAGTCATTACTTACATGCTAGATATGTTCTTCTCTTCTCTACTTAACTGGTGGTTTGGCTGGGTATAGAACTCAATGATCAAAATTATTTTCCCTCAGAACTTTGAAGATATTGTTCCATTGTCTTCCAGCATCCAGTGTTGCTAGTGAGAAGTCAAAAACCATTCTACTTTTCATTCCTGAAAGGTAACCTGTGTTATTCCCCTCTTGTTTCTCAGGAGCATCTCTCTTTCCTTGGTACTCTAAAGTATCCTAAGTATATGTCTAAATATGGACAAAAACTGGTTTTAAGGCATTTTGATGGAAAGATCTATTTAGAAAAGGTTAGGAAGCAGAAGCTATGTTTTGGCTTCTGAAACTCACATTGATACTAGGGAAGAAATAAATCACGAATGCACGTGAACATGATTTTCTCTTCTCTGACAAACTGAATTTAGAGTGTGGAGTTCAAATATTAATAACCAAGTAAACAAACACATCCTTTGGGGAAAATGCCAGAGTCACTAATTTTATAGTTTTTCTTAAAAAAAGCCCTCAAAGGCTGTGAAGTGGAAGTTATCTATTCCTTATTCATGAGGTAGAAGAAAGAGACTGGATCAGAAGGAAAGAAAATGCTTAAATTTTTGACATCTTCTTACATTTACCAAAAAACCAAAATTATTTGACTGCATTTTAAGAGAATGATGAATATAAACACAAGAGCTCAAGGAAAAAAAGATGTAATGAAGCATTTCCTTTGATAGATTTTGCATAAATACCTCATCATACAGCAAATGAACCTGGATTTTAGGTCACACAGATCTGGAGGGGAAATCTGGCTCTGCCATTCTTTAGTTACTTTGTGACTCCTGAGCAAATTACTTGAACTCAGTTGATGCTAATTTCCTTCCTCACTTACCCCTAACTCTACTGGTTCAACATGGAGGTTTGGGGAGTTGCAAATATTCTGTATCCAGTGTACCATGATGAGGTACACAGGATGGGTTTATAAATGTAACAGAAAGTCAAATTGGAAGTTTTGATGGATGCACCAAGACACAATTGATGCTGCATTCCAAAGACAGTGCTAGACCATATGCAGAATTTCCAAAAGGAGAAATACAGAAGAACCAATTGCATAATCCTTGAAATCTGTCATTCCCATTGAAGAATAAAAGGGCCCTGAATTAAGGAAGAATTTTGTGAGAAGGATTTTAGAAGACACTTTGGTATCTGGAACTCCTATCCTCTTAAGGAAGGTTAGTGAGCTCTGGAGCCCTTCATGTGTGTCTCCTATAGTTAGGGAAACAAGTGACCAGTGCCTAGGTTACATGTCAAGAAGATAAAATGCCCGCAAAAGCAAGGTAATAGATTAATAGACTACCTTCAAGAAGTAACTACTCACCAAGATTTGTAAACACTAAGAACTTGATGTAAAAGGCACAGGACTGTTTTAAAAGGGGATCTCTTGAAGGGGTGGCTTGATAGACTGAGGAAACATGTAAGAATTATCTCCTAACATAGATATATATATCTTGAGTTATATCATGTTTATTGGCACAATCCCCTTCTCTCAGTATATATTTCTATACGCCTAGAGTGAACTTTGTGATTCCATATTCACAATACATCTGCAACAATTCTGAGTTACCATCTTATTAAAATAGTAGCTAGCATTCATTTAGAACTTTCCATGTGCCAAGCCCTGTTCTGAGTGCTTCATACCTTTTAACTCACAACAGTCCTAGAAAGTAGGCAAAAATGCCTATAAAAACTGCCATCCCATGATGAAACTGAGGCAAATAGGGTAACTTTCCCACTGATTCACAGCTAGGAAGTGGCAGAGCTAGGGTTCTAGCCAGGTGGTCCAGCTCTAAGGCCTGAATTCTTAACCATTATGACATTTTGTCTCTAAAGGTTTGGCAAGAGCAATTCCAAAGCAGTTAGTCCCTTTCCTTTTATTTTCAGCAAATATGGCCATCTTTCATCATTCCAACTAATCTTTTTAAGCCTTCAGAAAAGTTTGTGCTGATTTGGAAAGCTCCTACTGAACAAATAAAATGAAAATTTCCAACCTCATAGAATGACTTTTCGAAATTAAGATTGTGTAGGAGTGGAATGGAGGAGAAAACAAACAAGTAAATACGGTACTTGGTGGCCAAAACTGGCCATTCATCAAGACATGTCAACAACACCCAACTTAAGTTTGATGAGTTCAATATTTTCAGGACTAGCAGAACTTCTCATGACCTGTATAATTGAGCAGAACTTCTTGGTTAAGATGGGCCTGGGGCTGGACCTCAGCTCTCAAGGCTAAATTTCTTCATTCCACAGTTCTTCCAGGTCACTGTCAAAACCACTGGTAATTTTACACTGCAGTGATCTGTGCCTTTTCCTGGCCTGAGGATAAATAGAAAACTTAACAGTTCTGAGAGCTGTTGACACCCTGTACTCAGAAACACAATCAGAAAATGTTAAAAGAAACCCTTGAAGGATGTGAATGAAGGATGTGGACATCCGCACATGGAAACTCCCCATGTGGTGCCAGCCTTGCTCCCCGGCTCTGTAGCAAAAAAAAAAAAAAAAAAAAAAGAGAGAGAGAGAGAGAGAGGTCAGAGAGGGAACCAGGGTGTATGCCTGAGGCTTTAATAAAACACAATAAAGGATGAGCACTTCTAGAAAGGCTTTAAATGCCCATTTATTGGTAACCAGAGAATTCTAGGGTGCTCAAGAAAGGTGGCATTAGAGTGATACAAGGGATGACTTTGGGGTGATTAGGGAAATCCAATTTCTCCCTAGCCACTGTCAAAAGTGGTTGTTCATTTTCCTATTGACAAACATACCCTGATACATTTTAAAAGTTATTTTCCCCTTTAAGTATATAGCCCACCCAACCTAAGCTCACACACTTACAGAAAAGCAGGAGAGGTAGAGATGTTTCCTGAAGCCTACAATTGGATACTTGGTCTGAAAACAGGACTGCCGGTTTGAACTGAGAACAGTTACAGTACTTTGTGATCTGTCAGTAAGAGCAATAAAGAAAAGTTAAGAAAAGGGAAGGGGTGGCTGGACGTAGAGAGAAAATGAGCTATAAATCCTGGCTTTGAAACATACACTAGGCAGGTGCATAAGGGTTCAGACAGAAATCCACTCCAGCCCTGGACCCTACTCCAGTACCCTCATATCAGTATCTCCAGAGTCTTCCCCTCTTTAAGTACAATGAAAGACGTGTTTAGGTTTTCCTTTCAGAAATATAAGTGTCATGGGCACCTGGGTGGCTCAGTGGGTTAAAAGCCTCTGCCTTCAGCACAGGTCATGGTCCCAGGGTCCTAGGAAGGAGCCCTGCATCAGGCTCTCTGCTCGGCAGGGAGCCTGCTTCCCTTCCTCTCTCTCTGCCTGCCTCTCTGCCTGCTTGTGATCTCTCTCTCTGTCAAATAAATGGATAAAATCTTTAAAGAAAAAAAAAATACAAGTGTCTCAGGATGTTTCCCTTCTTACTTGCCAGGGATAGATGTAGACAGCATCATTCTCAATTTAATTATTACCCACTCAAAATACATGGCTTTCATTCTTTCATTCACTCACTCCAAATATAGACAGCAAGTGGTGATCTAGGTACAGGAGATCATCTGTGAATCTCCTATGTTCAGTCCATTGGAAAATGAAGGATGGGTAATATTTTACATGCAAAGACAATAACAGAAGTATGTGCATGATATGGTAACAATAGAGACAAGAGGGTAATTAAACAGTGGGGACAAGATGCAGGACCCAAAGTGTCCTGATAAATAATGATCTGAAAGGAAAAACAGGAAGGGTCTAAGGTTTTGCCTCATTAAAATAAGGATTTAGGAGTTGGTGCATACCCATATGAGCCCTCATCTTATGGTCAACATGGGTTTCATAGGCCTTCCGCTAAGCCCTTGGATTCACATACAATGTGTGTCTCAGGCAAAGGGAAAGAGGCTGTTTAAGCTATTTTGCAGAGTTAAATAAATCAACAATGGGACAATGAGCAATGGCCTTTGACAAGTTCTTGTGTTCAGCTCAAGTGCAAAGGAACACATTGCTCCAGTGGAGAACAATACACCTGCCGAGGGTCCATCCTGGAGGTGAGATGCAGTGAGGGAGCACTTCTGGGCTTGGTGATGCCTGTACTGAACTCTGCTCCACGGCAAGTGGGGCCATGGAGAGGATTCTACTGCAGCAGTTGAAAAGAGATGATTAAGAGGCAGCATAAGTCGTGTGCATCCTGTCCTAGCACTACGCTCTCTGAAGATAATGATGATGAACGAAATGATGAATGAGCTATGATATTCCTATAAAAACGCTCCTGTCCTCTCTAGCCTTCTTTTCTTCTCCTATTCTCTTTCCTGTCTCCAAATCCATTTCTCTAACTCTTTGATGATTCAAACCCCTTTTCCTATAAAGACAACCTGAAAATGTCCTCTATGTTGGCCCCGGAGCCACCTGAAGCCTGTCTCCTTTGCTAATGATGACGCCTATCCCAGCTGACACAAGCCATTTTTACATGGAGTATTTGATGGTTCTGTGTTTTGTTCTGATGATTGTTAGCTCTTTTGGTTCATTGGTGTTGGAAATAAATCACATCTAACCTCTTTTGTACTAAAATTAACTGTCTCCTTGGACTGATTATCTTGCCCTTGGTCTCCGTGGAGTTGCACCCACAGGATCTTCAACGTGCCTGGCAGGCTGAATGGTTCCCTGAAGTTAGGTGTTGGAGGCAGCAAGTCTGGCTTTCCTAGGCTCTGGTCAAGAGGGCTTGGCTACTCCTAAAAACAGCAGAAAATGCTTCAGCAAAGTTGAGAAACAAAGCAGGAAACAGAAGTCCTCTCACATATATGTGTTGCAAAGTCTCCGGTGGGGCAGGAAACTGGAGTATTTTGGACATGTTCATCTGTCTTGTTACTAAATGGGTTTACCTTTCTCAATAATATATTATAATTCCCCTTCAGAACTTGTCAGAAATACTTTTTTTTCCTGCTAAAATTGCTTTCCTTAAAGAAGAAAGAACGCAATTCAAGCACAAAATAGAAAAAAAAATCATAAATCTTATTTTTAAACCTGGTAAACAGGTAAAGTCTTTGCCACAGTTTTAGGCATAAGCAAAGGTTCTTTTTCAGAGTGTAGGAAAGTTGGTCCACAAAAAGAGAAAAAATAGTTCAATGGCCTCAACAGGGGAGGAAGTGGGACAGGAGTGGTGTCAAGTGACAGGCAGTTCCTCCATCCCTAAGTTCAAATGCTGACTCTAACTGAACTAAACCGATGTGCATTGCTTACCTCTTTAAGTTGTCATCCCTGTTATGGAGGCAAGGACAACCACTTGCTGGCTGAATTTTTTTCCTCCCCATTCCCTACACCATTTGGACGTTCCACCAAGCTCTTGGATTGCTTCCCAATTCATTCTCTGGCTCTTCCTGTACTTCCCTCCTTCTAAATGTGGACTCTCAAATTGAATTCAGCATGATCAAAATCCTAGAATCATTACAAAATTTTAAAACTTCTTTCTTTTCCTGATTTCCCAATTCCTGTTAATAGCACCATTCTGCTACACATGTACACTTGAGACCTAAGCAACAAACATGATCCCCACCCCTACAGAACACTCTGATTCAGTAGTCTACATTATGAGCCTCTCCTATTGAAAACTCCACCCGTGCATCCTTTCCAGCTCTTACATGACAATGTTTCTCTGCTCCTTTATGATTCTATGGTTTAGCCAGATGTTAAAAGGCCTCTATCATAAGCAAGCCTCACACTATTGAAGGAACCCTCAGTTCTAGCCATGCCCATCCCCCAAAGGCATCTGGCTCATTGTTACTTCTAAATCTTTGTTCATGCCTTGCCCTCCATACCTAATGCCTCATCCCTCTCTCATGTATTTAAACTCTTCCTGTTTATCATAGTTTAGCTCAAGATCCATTTCATCTATGAAGCTTTTGGGGCCACTCAAGTTCATGGTGGTCCCTCTCTCCCTGCCCCCAGCCTCCATGGCAATTACAGTCAGCACTACTCATTTGGCATTTATCATCTATTCTCTTGTATTACCATTATTCAGACATTTTTGAGCACTTACTATCTCTGCTATGACAGGCTCTGTGATATTTGCTGTTCATAAAAGGCTATTAAGAGACAAGAAGCATAAAGGAGAAGGGAAGATGGGCAGAACAAGCAGGTCAAAGAGAAGGAATCTCTCAAATAAAAGAGATGTGAAGATATCCTGCATCCTAGGGAGGAGAACCAGTTATAAGTTGTTACCTCTCAGCTCCAAGTCTGCCCTTTTATCCTCCACTTTGTGATGTTGGACTGGGACTCTACAAACATCATTTTTGCTTTGTTAGTGGACCTCCTGTGAAGTCTGTTCTTAGGGAGTGCTAGAGGAACACTAAGGCTAGAGGAGGAAGGGACTTGCTCCTTCTTATCTACTACCTGTTGCTTCCTTTGGGCTTCCTGTCTGTCAGTGGTTCTCACTAGTGTCACCCCAGCCATATTTCCTCACTTCCTCACTGGAAGTTCCTTCTGGTAATAGCAGTGGAGTCCAGTTTGAAGTTTTTCCAATTCGTAGAACCAGCCTCTCTGCAACCCCTCTCCTCTTCCTGAGACACCACTACATGCCAGCTGGGATGCGCTTTCCTCTTCAGAGTCTGGATCCCAGGCTTTTTCTAACGAAGAGACATCAGCACCAATCAAACATCACCTTCTCCTTGGAGGTCTGACTTTCACCTCCATGGACTCCTCCTTTAAACTTCTAAATGTTAATAATCACAGTCTCTTCTCTTTTTTCTTTCAGCCCTAAGGGTGATAAATGCTTCCTCCTCTCATGATATTTTACAGTCCCCTTTGTACTCTTTCAGTGACCAAGGTTACACTTCTTTATACTAAACTCTCTTCATTCGATAACTAGAATGGTTTCTATTTCCTGACTGGACCCTGGCTGATAACAAAAGGAACTAGTTTAGGGGCATAGATTAATATAATGCATAGTGATGTCACCAAAAGAACCAAGAGACACATTAAATATTCAAACAATTTAGAAAAATGAAGGAAAGGGAATGAGAGGAATAAAATTCAGAGGGGACAGATTAAATCCAGTTCTATCACTAATTACATTAAATGTTAATGGACCAAAATGCTCAATAAAAATCCAGAAATTATCAGAATTGATTTTTTAAATGCAAGATCCTACAATAGTTATCCCATAAGAGATATTTAAATATGATGAAACACATGGGTTGAAAATAAACAGATGAAAAAAGAACATATAATACAAACAGTAAGCATAGAAAGACTGGAGTGGCTACATTAATAGCAGATAAAATAAGCTTCAAGGCAAAAAGTATATCAAATGTAAACATGGACATTTTATACGAATACAGAGTAAATTCATCAGAGAGAGATAACAATCAAATTTGTATATGTATAACTGCACTTAAAAATGCACTTAAAAATACGAAACAAAAAAAAATGACAGAATTCAAGGGAGAAATATACAACCACAATCATGGGAGATTTAAATATCCTTCTCTCAACAATTCATAGAATGGAAAAAAAAATTGCTATATACATAGAGGGTCAGAATAATATTATCAATGTGATCTAACTGATATATTATACAGTGCATCACCCAACAACTTCTTTTCAAGAGCAATTGTGTATTCACCAAGATAGTACATATGCTAGGCCATAAAACAAATCCAAAAGATTTTTAAAAATTGAGCACCATGGTAAATAACAGAAGATTAAACAACTGACTTGCAATTTGAACTCAGCCCCAGAAATTAAAACAGTAGTTAACACCATCAATACCAACATTATCAACCACCCTTCCCATACAGAAAGACTCACACAAAAGTACATTACTCTGAATGTTCAGAATGCCTGGGATATAATGTGGTGTAGAATTAAGGAGCATGTCACAAAATTTTCTAGCTGGAGAAAATTAGGTTCCTTATAAAGAAAATAACCCAACCAACGTCAGACTTACTGGAGTCAGCAATACTGGATTTTGGAAGAATGGAGTAATGTCTAAAATCTTTAAGTGACAATGACTTTCGATCTAGAATTCCATTCCCAGTCTGTCAGTCATGTGGAGGAAGAATAAAGACATTTTAGACGTGCAAAATCTATAACATTGTAATGCTTTAGAAAGTTATCTGAAAACATACCTCAACAACAAAAAAAGGAATTAACCCCAAAAAAGGATAAAAAAAAAAAAGAAAGAAAGACATAAAATCAAGAAAATAGACCAAAAGAGAGACAAAAATATCATTTAATGACATCTGTGCCAGAAAGAAAAAGTTCCACAGGAGCAAAAGAGGGAAGTTTTGGAGAGAAGTTGTCTAGATAACTTAAAGCTGCTCTACTTAAGTCCATGCACAAAATTTTTTATTTATAGTAAAGATATTGGAACATTTGAAAAATTAATCAGAAGACTACAGAAAGAGACAAAAGAAAAAATGAAGCTATTTTTATTTCCAAGAGAAACAGAGGAAAGGAAAAGAAAGGAAACACAGTTGTAATACACTACTTGGCTCATCATTAAACAATAGTTACATGTGACTATTAAAGAAACTGAAATTACTTTATTTAAACAAATATGTGGAAGGGAAAAGAGGCATAGAGTTAAGTTTTTCTCTACCATGGCAAAAAATACAGTAAAATATTTCTAAAATTTATCAGTCAAAAAATAAGGATATTATTTAGATTTAATGAGTTAATAGCACTTAGAACAGTGACCATTACTTGTTAAATGGTATTGGCTATTTTTAGAAATATGAAGTTCAATATCAGAGGAAAGAGCTAGAAGAATTGAGAGTGGTTGTCTCTTGGGCATAGTATTCAGAATGAGAGGTAAAACTATTTTGGTTCATTAGAAGCTTTTTGGTAGTACATCACTTTGAAAATAATACATGTGTATTGCTTTTATAAAATAAAAAATTAGTAACAAAACAGCTATATTATAGAATAAAATATAACATAAAAACATGAAGGTACTGTAAATAAAGAAGTAAAAGGTAATTTATAAGTATAGTGAATGTGAATTTTAAGGAACAAAGTGTATATTTTTAAATGCTTATATTAATGTTTTTCATACATTTTTGAGTCAGAAAATAAAAGAATTTTTTTTAAATCAGTCATACTCAAAAATAAGTAACCTATTCCATAAACAAAACAAATCAGAGACACCTCTCTAAAAAGAGATACTGAAAATAAGAGAAACAGTTGGGAAACCAGAGTGTTAAGTGAAAACTAAAGCTGGATATCCAAAGCACAGCATGGGCACAAGTCACCCCAATGAAGCTAGAAGTCAGGTTAGTGCTTTACGGTCATTAATAGCGGGCAAAATATCTCCATCCATCAGCCCAAGACAACAGCAATAAAAGAAGTCTCCTGCCCATAAACAAGAGTAAACACTGAGTTCTTGTCTTAAAACTAGGACCCTCCCCTACACTGCATCCAGGGGAAGGACCTAGAATTGCACCATTTCTTCAGGGTGATAGACCCAGCCAAGTCACAAATATAAGTTTTGGTCAGAAACAGACTATGCTAAGGCAGAGGCTGCCATGAGCCATCCCCATAAGGAGGACATCAGGACCTAAGAAAAGTTTTAAAAAATGATTCAACAAAGAGAATTAAAAAGTGTATTGTTTAAAATCCATAGCAAGGAGAGAGAGCCAATAAATCAGAAAACTGGAGAAGTTAAACCCAAAGAAATAGAGATATTTGAGTAATATAAAAAGGACATTAAAATGAGCAGTATTTTAAGTCCTCAAAAAGATGAAAGAAGGAATTACATCCATGAAAGTAGACCAGGAAATAATAAAATTAAAAAATCATGAAAATTAAAAATATTTATAAAATTAAAAATTCGTAAGTTAAAAAGTTTAGACAAGGGTGAACTGGTAGAACACTGAAGTAATCAGTAAAGAGACTATCCAAAAAGATAAAAAATTCAGGGTTGGGGGAGAGGGGAAAAATTTGAGAGACATAGAGCATAGAGAAATGATTAAAATGCTCCAACATGTATCTCCTAATAGTAGTTTTATAATACAGATATATATATAATATAGTTTTATAATACAGCTTACACAGAATGTACTATAGAGAGATAGTAACGGGAATTTTCCAGAAGTGAAGAGAGTCATAAGTTCTGAGACTAACCGAGTCCCTCAAGTGCCAAGAAAGGCAAAATTTTAAAAATCCCCACCTAAATACATCATAATGCATAATATCAAAAGTGCTTAATATCAAAATTAAAGAAAACTTTAAAAAGAGAGACAACCTATAAAAGAACAACAATCATATTGACAACAGACTTGTCATTAGCATCAATGAGTATAAAACACCCCTGGAATAATTTTCAAAGCAGCAAAGGAAACTACTATGAGTCGGGAATTCCATGCAAACTAACATTCAACAGGCGGGATCCAAAAAATTATTAACCACATTTTTCTTTAAAAAAAGAAAAAAGTAATTACTAGAAGATGTATTTGGTAAGGGGAAAAAATTTCACCATGAAGGAAGAAGCAATGTGTGGAAAAAAATTGTAAGACATGTTAGTAAATCTAAATAAGTATCAATTATAGATAATAATACCAATTATTCCTGTATTTTATTGTATAGTTCCAATACTAGGTAATTCGAATATAGGATCCATAGAAACTTATTCAGATGAAAGTTAAAGCTTCTGGGAAGAGAATAATAGGGACAGTGATTAACTTTAAGCTTGGACAGGGGAAAAAATGCAAATTGAATATAGAAGTCTGGGAAAATTCACTAAAAGAATAGAAACAGTAAGTGTAAGTTCCAAATGAGTAGAAGAAAAAAGGAATAAAGCAATCTCGGCCAACTCATGCAACAAGAAACAGAAAAAGATTAAAAAGCATAGTAACTAGAAAACATAAAGTAGCAGAAATAAGTCCTTCATAAATGTAGATAAATTTGTAATTGTACTTTTAAGAAGGAACCAGGTATGAGTGTCTCTGAGACAAGGCAAAACTAGTGTGAAATACAGTTGTAAACAGGTGGATTTCTGGTGATAGAGCCTCTATTTTCTTACTAAAATTCACTAAAGAGAGGGAGGAGAGCAGGAGAAGGTTGATGCTTGAGGAGCAACAGCCATCTTGTAAAGGCTTTTGGTTCAAAAGTAATAAAAATTCATTGAAGGAAGCTCAAGCAAAAGGCAATCTCTTTAAATGATACAGGAACAAACTGTCAGAAGAAAATCTGATTGGCAGGGCACGGGGGTGACTCAGTCATTAAGTGTCTGCCTTCTGCTTGGGTCATGATCCTGGGGTCCTGGGATCCAGCCCCAAATCGAATCCCACATTGAACCCCACATCGGGCTCCCCGCTCGGTGGGAAGCCTGCTTCTCCCTCTCCCATTCCCCCTGCTTGTGTTCCCTCTCTTGCTGTCTCTCTGATTGGCAATGATCAACAGATTGCCCAGTAGGATCCATAACAGATGTTCACCCTTTTCCAAACACCTGTGTTGGGCGGGGCGGGGTGGGGGGGTGGTGAGGTACATGCTAAAAAACACAGCCATGTAAAGGACAGCTCCTAGGGCACCTTAGGCATGCCCGCCAAACCAACCTGTCTTCTACAAACAGGCATGGCCCCAGTGTGTCAGGAGGGAATGGGAAAGTGAATCTAGCAGACATGAGGAAAAGGCCAGTACTGAGGGCTTACCTGAAAACCAGACAGTGTAAGCGATAAGGGGCATTACTAGCTAAGGTTGGTCCATTCTCTCCAGCCAGTGGAAGGAATGGATGAAGTTAAATGTTGGGAGTGGATGGGGCTTAGCAAGGTTGGTAAGAGAAGCTCCCATGGGATTCTTGCTAGTGGTGGAGAGGGCTTAGGACCGGGATGGTGGGTAGTGTCAAACAATGGACGTCTCACAGAGGCTTTGAGGGAGGGAAGAAGGGGACAAGGCAAAAGGGTAAGAGATGGCCAAGAGCAACAGGAATGTCATGGCTGGAGGATTCAAAGCCTGAGTAGTTCTGCATGTTACAAGAAAAAAAAAAATGTTCAGGTAGAATAGAGTGCAAAGCGTTTGAACAGAGGAAGCTGTGCATCATAGGAGCTAACAGGAGCCCAGGTGAAAAGGGATGCCTCGAGCAGGCTGCTGGGGTGCTCAATGAGGCGTGAGGGAGATGATGGAATCAGAGCCCACGAAAGTGGTGAGGAGAACCGGAACACTGACACAGACCCCATTCCTCGGGACTCCAGTCAGTTTCAGGGTGAAATTCTAACCCCTCGGCACAGGACACCTTTGCAATACTTCATTTCCAACTCATCTCCCACCGCCTTCCCTCAGGCTCTTTATCTGACTAAACTACTTCCTTCCATTTGCATCTTCAACCCAGAATTTCCTTTCCCTATACCTTCACCAGGCTGACTTTTACTTGGTTTTCAGAGCTAAGCCTGAGAGTCATCTCTGGAAAATCTTCCCGAGTGAGTTCCCAGTCTGAACCAAATGTCACCCCCATGGCCCCTGCCCCTGTTCCCGTTGACCCTAGGAGCCTCTGTCACACCATTTACCACACCAGTACGGATGTGGCTGCACCCACATATTTTGGTGTCCCTGATAACATGTGGGGTTCCTGGTACCTAAAAGACTCTCAATACATACTTTTTAAGTATATGCATGAATTTCAGGAAGCTTAAAAGAAATTGTGTCATCGCTATTAAGGCGAGGAAATCAAAGAAACAATAAATATCAACAAATATCTCCAAGTGACATTCAGAACGTGGAGAATCAATATGGCGCAGTGCCAGTAGTGAAGAGGGGAGTGAGCAGAGGAAGTGAGGGCTGCTGGGAAAGGCATCACATTGACCAATGAGACTGAGATGACACAAGATGGAGGAGAACTCGTCAGATCTGTTCATACCATGCGTGTGATTCCGGGTCACAGAGACAAGAAAGGAACTGAGAGGCCACCAACATTTGGCTGTTCACTACACATAATCTCATGTCATCTGCACACTGGGTCTCTGAGATGGAAATTGACATCCCCATTTTACTGGAAAGCCAGCAAAAACGTTCACCATGGAGTCTGAGTGAAAAGTCACGGTATGTCTGTGGCATTTCCTTCCCAGATGTGGTGAGATCAGTGGATTATGCCAGGCTTGAGCTTCCTCAAGCAGGAAGTTCATACAAACTCCTTCAAAGGCAAAAGGTCCTACGTTTTGGGTCTTCATACGTCCTATATCACCTAGTATCTGTTGAAGACTTGTTAGGATTCTATATGTACTTGTTGACTGAATGAATGAATGAATGATTGAATGAACAAATGAGCCAGTAAATGAATGAGAGTTGAACTGCTCTAAGTGTAAGGATCAGGCACTATCAGTACTTGGCATGCATTATTTTATTTAACCCTCCTGACATCTATAATTACCCTCCATTTTACAGATGATTAAACTGAGGCTGAGAAAGTTTAAAAAATTTATCCAAGTTCACGCAGCTTGTAAGTGACAGAGCAAAACATTCCCCAGGCCTTTCTGCCTCAGAACCCCCACTCTTAACGACTCTGTTACAACATTGCCTCTCAGTGAGTGGATTCCTCTCACTTAATGGATTTCTCTGGAGATCTCAGCCTCCCCATATAAAGACAGATGGTCCCTGATGTCCCAGCACTATGGGGGAAAAAAGGCACAAAACATGGGGAGTTGAGGGTGATTAGTTCAAAATGTAGAAAATCTAAAAATACATGGCTTTACTTTTAGATATTTGTCCAACAGGGGTGGAACAACCTTAATTAGCGTAATAGAACAATAGGAATTAAATTTGGCTTGGTCACAAGACTCTTATGGGATGACACTGATGGTATTACTATCCAACTTCAAAGATTTGGAAAGATGTTCCTGCTAACACTGGAGAATAGAAACCTGTTTTTCATCAACTAGGCTGGCCTGACAAATTAAGTCTGTGGAGTCATTAGATTAAGATAAGAGCTTATCTCCTAGGCTGACATTTATTCAGAGGTTTTTATACTGCTCAGCTAGTAATTAGTGCTGTTGAATTTTTAACACTGCCTTGTCCAGTCATTCAAAAAATTTCAGAGGTGTGTTGGCTTCTCCTGTGTATGTTTTTGGTTATTAAAAATAGAAGAGGAATAGCAGGTAATTACTTTAGGTTTGAATAATTCTTCCAAAAGTTATTCTGTAGTGAAACATGCAGCTTAATGACTTATTTGCAAAAGAAGGGAGCAGTTCTCCCAAATTGATAAATGTGGAATAAGGAGTTGCCTTTTACTGTGGGATCTATAATTTATTTCAAGGCATACATATTATAAGTTTATTATGTTCTAGTGGAATCATTACAACTGTGATCACATGCAGTAATGGCTTCCTGCTGCTTCCCACCCCCAATTCAGCAAACATACTATAGATTCAGGGAACAGCTCAAAGCTGTGGGTTGCTGTTTTTTTGTTGTTGTTGTTGTTTTTCTTTTCTTTTCTTTCAGTTTCTTTCCTATGGTTGATTTGACTGTGAAAGCTATTTTTTTAGTTTTCTTGTAGTTATAATAACAACTTGATTACTATAGAATAAACTAATACATTAAGCCTGCACCAGTATCTCGACAGTCTGTCAAATAACCAACACACACGTTTTTAAATGCTTGCTTTGCAGAATTCCAAGTTCTATGTTGAAATACTAATTAGTAATCAGATGGGTAAGACCCCTGGTTTTAAGAAAGTTCATCACATGGCTAAAGTTGCATCCTGTTACTATCACATCATTTATTTTGTCCTAAGTGGGGACATCTCTCAACACTCAACATACTGCATTTGCCACTTTTAAAAAAAAAATGTGGCAGAGAGAATTCCACAGGGATGAGTGAAAGTATTTGACTGCACTGGTTTACCTTAACCCCCCTCCACCAAAGGAAGCAGAACAGAGAGAGAGGGAGTGAGTGAGCACACAAGCAGGGGGCAGGGCAGAGGGAGAGGGAGAAGGAGAGTCCCTGCTGAGCAGGGATTCCCAACCGACTCAGGGCTCCATCCCAGAACCCTGCGATCATGACCTGAGCCTAAGGCAGATGCTTAACCGACTGAGTCACCCAGGAGTCCCAAGGTTGAGATTTATATCACCAAGTAAATTCAACTATACTCTTGGCATCCCTGGAATGTACTGGAGAAAGAAGTTTGCTGCTTCAATAAGCCATTGAGCCTCAGTTTCCTTAACTGAAAAATACAAGTTTGCTCAAGCTAACCTTTCAATAGACCTGCCAGGGTCCTGAATCTCAGGTCTCTAATCTGACCCCCAACATGGAGGAACCCTGAGAGGACAGAAAATGATTAGAGAAGACACTACTGAGTTTAGATTCATCTGAGGAACTGGAGAATTAAGTACAAAATAGCAATAAAGAAAGTCTTTAATTATGTGATTCTACTTTGTCATAGAATTCACAGTAGGTCTGTTGAATAAATGAATGAATGAGTGAATAAGTGATCTGATCGGGAGGTAGCATGAGATATTGGGATATGGCGTCAGAGACACCTGTATTCAATTCCTAACTCTGCCATATACTTGCTTTATGCCCTTGGAAGACAGTTAAGCCCTCCTGAATCTGCTCCTTCATGAGTAAATCAAGCACAATAACCAGCGCATAAGGTTGTTGGTAGGATGAACAAAATCCTATGTGATCACAAGATAGGTGCTCAAACTACTTTTGTTTTCATCCACCCCCCCCAGGTTTTTTTGTTTTGTTTTTCTTTGCTTTTGCCTTTTGTTTGTTGGCTTGGTTTTTATTCTCTGGTCCCACATACACTGAGTTGTAAAAATATTACCATCCAGTTTCCAAATTCATGCCTTCATGACTACCACCGGCACATTGGGTATGCGTTATGATTATCTTTAATGTGTAATGACAAAAGAAGAGGAGAAGAAAGCATAAAGCTTCCCTTTCAGCTCCCCATGGGTAATCAGGCCAGGGGAAGGTAGGCAGCATTCAGTGTGTTTACAACGTACTCCATCTCAGTCCTCAGCCTTCGTTAACTCATCCACCCCCACCCCTAGCTTGCCGAAGAGCAACATGTAATTAGAGCACTAACGAGGTCATTTAGCAGAAACCATGGGTAGGGAGTAATGAATGTGCTATCAGGCTCGGAGAACAGCTTGGGCAAAAATCCAAACAGTCCATGTTCAACTCTGATGAGCCGACCTAAACTTGGAAAACAGAGCTTGGAAAAAGGTTAATAATAGGACATCAAAAATGAAAGCCGCCCCTCTTGAGAGACCCAGAGCAATACTGGGAGGGCAGCCCTCCAGGGGCGAGGCTGTGCAGGGAGTGGGCTTGGTGGGAAGGAGAAGCTGGGTGGCCCCTGGTACTGGGCAAGACGGCTTGGGGGCTCTGGTGCCATGACAGGGGTTCTGTCCAAGACAAAACCTGGGAGGCACTTTGCAGGTCACCTCTTTCCATCTTCCCATTTTACAGGTAAGTTTGGACTGCTCTGGAGAGCCGCAGGGGCTGGACCAGCCAATTAGAGACAGACTCAGACTTACAGCGGAGGCCTCCGGATGAGCAGGGTGGAGGTTGATTCACTAGTCCGTGCTGTCTCCTTGCCTCTGACGGTGACATTTAGAAGACCATTTGGACAGTGGACAATGAGGCTTTAAGTGGGGCCAGTTTTACTTGGACCACTTCTAGAGTAATTAAGTCCCAGAAGAATAAACCATCCATTCACCAGTGTGCATTTGGAATTAGCACTCCTAATTGAGTTGCAACTGCTAACATTGCTGTAGCTTTCAACTGTATAGAAAAGGAAGTGAAGGAAGACAAACCCATGGAAGCCAAATACCTCCAAATCCTCAGCCCACTGATCACCAAGCTGGCCACCCCCGCCCCTCCCAGCCACCGCCCCAGCTCACAGAGGTGGGCAGCGTTGCCTTCATCTCCGCAAACACCAAGCACTGCTGGAAAGAAAGCAGGTTAAACCCTGGGCCACAAACTGTATGACTCTTTTCTTTACAGTCTATCATTGAAGTGAATTCTAAAAATTACCATAAAAGCATTTTGCCAGTGTGGTTTTTTTTTTCCCCAATTAACAGATACTAAAAGTACCACCATGATCATACAGAGGGGTCGAAGAAGGTTTGTGAAGATTGAAAAAGGATTTTAATGGCCAAAAAGGTAGGGAAAACTCTGTGTCAGCTTTTTGCTCCAGATATTTGAAATGTATCCATATATATTGCTGTTTTTTTACAGCATCCTTTTTAAAAAAATGTGTTCTAAATAGTCTCGAGTAGAGAAAAAAAGAACTTAGTCACTACCAATACTTAAAGTGTTAAGTACTAAAGTATGAAAATTCACAGGATGGATTTTGTTCCGAGGATTACTGTCATTTCGACAAGCATGTATTAAGCATGTACCACACAGACAACACTACGCAGCAGTTTGGGAAGAACAAGACAGAGGATATAACCTCTGTCTTGAGAAACCTAATGTTGCTTTGGGCAGGCCCAATGTACCTACAAAGATAGCGAAGAACAGTGGTAAGCAAATATATGGCAAATTCTAGAAGTTTCTTACCACCTGGTAAATCGATTTTTATCTCTCATTTAAAATGGTTACTGAAGAGAGTAGCTTTGGAGAGGTCTTTGGAGCCAGGAGGCATTTATTTGCTCTTTTGGTAGGTGTGGTGCCTCTCCAGGGATATTCTTCTTGTGATAGCCCCTCTATACAACTGGGCTTTCCCAAGAATGACCCCCCAGAAGTCAAGTTTTCCCCAAGGGTTCAATTCCTATTTCCTGGGCATTTGATGTGGCTCACACCCAGATCCCACACATATGCCCGCTTTGTTCTCCCAGAGCCAATAGGAAGCAGGGAGAAAATCTGCCTGACAGCGGATGGTAAGTCTCAGTAGTATGGTAAGGTGCCAAAAATAATGTGAGGGCGATAACTGGGCTTCAGGGAAGGGGGACTGGGAGGGCAGATCTCATTCCCTTAACACAGTCTTCCTTGTTTGGCTTTGAAAACAATATCGTGATAAGAGAATGCTCTTCAAAGCTCTAGATTACCAACTCATTCAGGCCTCCTTATAAAACGATATAGAACAAAGTTTCATGGCCATGGGTGCTGCCCAGTTGATTAACCCTAAGGACTTGGCAAGAACTTTGCCTCCCCTTCACCCCTCTTTAATCGTAGGAGAACCGGCTCAGAATCCCATGGTGCTCTGGTGCCGCGAGAGCCTGCTGGATTGGATTCTGGACTCTAGGGATGAGTAGCTGCTCGCTCACATTCTAGCTCTGGAATTTCAGAGCTGGATGGCCTTAGGCAAGTGGCTCACCCTCTCTGAACTTCATTCTCCTTACTGAAAAATACAAGTACTAATGATACAGATTGTGCAGGATTACCATGAAGATTAAATGTGACAAAAGATGTCAAGACACCCGACGCATAGTAGGTGCTCAACAAATCTTAGTCATTGCATTTTTGGAGCAAAATTCCCAACCTTGCTTCTTTAGGAGGGAAAAAAAAAAAAAAAAAAAAAAACAAGGCACCTTGTCAGATGAAACAGTTGGGGCTAGGGACGAATGTCACCCCATCAGGGGAGAACGTCACCCATCCTTGGAGTCAAATGTACTTTCTGGATATAGCAATTTGCATCTTGTCAAATGTTCCCTACCATTTCGCAAAAATCCCCAAATGTCAAATTAGTGAGTAATCTGTACAGTACTGCAGATCTTGTTATCCTCTGCCTGATTCATAACATATTTTGGGTGTCCCAGCCACCAGCCCAAGTAAATGTTAGTAAATAAGGAAAATCACATCTCCCCTCAGAAGGCTCTGAAATCAGTACCAGCTTCCACTTGAAGGCCAGAGAGTGACACGTATTTCTTAGAGCTGATGAAGCTGTCACCAGTAACTACATACCTTGCATTGAGCATATGCCCTGTCCGGAGACGGAAGTGGGGGCAGGAGCGCAGGGATCAGGTTGCAGATCTCAATCACTTACTGCGTACCAGCCCCGTGGCTTCAGATACATTTGCTCACTCTACCTTCTAAAAATTCCTTGTTACTTATTTAGCACATACTAAAATCAGACGTGCGAAGTATGTGGTGCTTCCCTGGGGGCCCACTTCTTGGGCGGGCCCCTCCATACAGTGGATTATAAGTGCTTTCCAACCTTCATAACAGCCCACAGATGAAGGCACCGTCGTTATCCCCACTTCACAGATTAGGAAACTGAGGCTTGGGAGGTAAAGTAGCTTCCCTAATAAGGCCACAGAATAAGTGGCAGCGTTAAGGCAGAAAGCCAGACAGTCTGGCTCCAGAATCTGTATTCTAGACCCCATGATAATCCCCATTTTACAGATAAGGAAACTGAGGCTCAGGAAGGTGAAGTAACACTACCCAAGACAACACACAGCCACTGGGTGGTAAGAGAGCTGGAAAAGTTTATTCAGCCCTACCCTGGACCGATACGTTATAACTTATACAGAGGCTAAGAAAACAGTCTTGTCTAAAGAAGTTTCTGCTTCTGTTGGCCAGGCATCGAGGAAGATAGAGGCCATCAGCAACAAATGCCAGAAGTCTCCACCCACATAGGTTCATTAAAATTACACTAAATTAGTAGTTGTGGCTCTTAAATCCCGAGTGAGAGACGTATTTCTCAAAACAGGGCTGAAGACTGTTCTGGAAAATGCTTCTGTTTTGTGTTTGGTTTTTTTCCGTTTCCCTGACTTGAAGAAAATTGATACGAACCCAAGTTGCTGAAGCTGCAAGATATATATTTACATGCCTTCTTTATAATGTGTGCCTAAACCTTGTTTTTTTCACCCTGTTAACTTTTCAAAAACTATTAAGAAGAAGAGCGACAAGAGGCTGGTGGGGGGCAGGAGATGGAGGGAGGGAGGGGGCGGGTGGATTATACGCCAAGCACCATGATTTTCCTGAGAGATTCTGCTCTCCTGCTTTCAGGTCCTCTTTGTCACTCCGGAGCATGGAACGGGCCGGTGCTCAGGGATGGCTGGCCTGAGGTTCTGAAGACCACAGAAGTAAGAATCTTGGTTTTCTGTGCTGCTGTTAGGCTCTTATGAAGATTCTTGGATGAGAACAGGGTTTAGCAGGTGGAAAATACTAGGGGCTAGGTGGATTGAACTGTCCATCCTTGCCCATCAAGCACAAATGTTGAGAAGGTCTTGCTCACTGTCATCTGCTTCAAGAAAGGGCCCCTCCTTTCTTAACGCATCTCCCTGCTCAGTCTTGGTGTCTGGTAACACCGGTTGCAGCCTAACAGAGCAAAAGAGATGGCCTCCTCATCCCTGGTCCACAGAGTGAAGGCCAGAGAACCCCCCCGCTCCATCCACCCAGTTCCCCTGCCCGGTTCCAGACTCCACATTTAGCTCCCTGACATAAAAGTTCATCTCCAAGCCCTATTGCTCATAGCCTCAGCCACCCTCAAACCCAGGGAAGGTTCTCCATTCCCACTGCTCTGCTCTAGGTCCCCATCATCTCTGCCCCGCGACAGCCACACTCCTCGCGTGTCCTTCTGCTGCCGGTCCTGCCCACTTTAATCACCATCCAC
>NW_022631027.1:1341938-1356938 GCF_010015895.1 Lontra canadensis | reverse complement strand
CCTGGCTGTAATCAACAGAAGTCAAAGATGTCTAAGGGCAGGGGGTAATTCCACCCCTTTCACACCAGGCAGGACCGCAGCTCTGCCCAGAAAGAGAGAACAGCTGCTCAGAACTAAATCAACACAGAAGCCTGCAGGTAATCCATCTTTCCATTCATTCGTTCATTCGCTCGTTCATTCATTCATACACTTGTTTATTCAGTCATTTAGCAAAGACCCAGTGATGCCAGGCACGCTTCTAGTAGCAGAGGTACAGAAATAAATGAGATGCATTCTTGTCTTCCAGGAGCTCTCGTTCTGTTTGGAAAACAAATTTTTTCAATCCTGTAGAAGAATCTCAAATGTAGTTGGGAAACCCAAAAAAGCTTCACCGAGGAGGCAGTTTCAGCCTCAGAGAAAGAGCTAATGAATTCCACAACTACAGGACCCACGTTGAATCTGTATGGTAAAGACCACTGCACCAGAATCTACGTTTCTTTCCTAAAAGCCACCTACTGAGTTTGAGGGAGGCTTGAAGACCCAGTTTGCAAATGTCCACAATCTTCACCTTGCCTCCCTGCAAAGGCCATTAGCAAATTCAGAAGAGACCTGCACTTGTCCAAAGCAACACGGAGTAAAATGGGTCAAATGAAATTAAAATATGTTCCAGCCAAGGTTTGCCTCATAGAAAATGGAAAAAATAAATGTTACAGATATAGCGAGCCTTCTTTGATAAATGAGAGTGACTCACAACTGCAGCCATTTTTAGAAAATGTAAAGAAAAAATATGCTAACCAACCCAGAGCTCAACTCACATTATCTGAACAGTAGCTAATGAGATTTGATAAATTTCTAGATGGTGAAGACAATAATTCTAAAGTGCTTCTGAAGACCTTCTAAGATTGAGGACACAAATGGCCCAAAGGTTAGACATCTCCCCCACAGTTAATTCCACAAATAAGCAACAGAGGTTCCCTAGAGGTGAGCTACCCTGCAGACGGAGCCCCATTCTGGGTCAGGACACATCAGGAACATCGCACAAACTCTCAGAACCTCCACTTCCCCATCTGTAAAGTGACAACAGTGCCATTGATGGGACTGTCACAAAAGTTAAACAAGGCATGGCACCCAGCATGTCACAGGGCATTCCAGGCACACGCGGGTTTGACTGTGACTTGACTATGTACTAACCATACAAGGCGAGCTCCCCAACCCTTCCAAGTCTCAGTTTCCACATGTGCAAAATGGATTCGTAAAACTGACTCTACAGGTTCCTTGTGAGAAAGAAACAAGTTGTTGCGTGTCAATGCTGAGCTGGAGGAAAGTGAGCTCTGATTAAATTACTAGACAAACAGCAAATGATGATTCCTTCTCCTTCCTCGAAGAGCCACGGAGTGGGAAATCAAGGTTCTTCCCCTTTCGGAGGAAAGTGTATGGTCAAGAGGGCAAGACAACTATTTGCATACGTAAATAATGACATCTAGATCCGTGTCTTTTCCCAAGGGCAATCAAACATTTTTAACATCCAAGAGTTTGCTATGGTTTTAAATGTAAAGTATCCACTCCATTATCTGATAGTAGACTTGCCAACCAGGGTGTTCACTGTGGTAAGAGCTTTAATCCTGCTACACTTTCCCTGATGAGAGGCGATGAGAACCTAGGGATAACGCTCTGGGGTCAGATTCACCCTTTTCTAATAACCAGCTGATGACCTTGAGCACATTACTTCGCTTCCCCCAAGTCCCTGCTCCTGCAGCTGCAGATGTAAGAGTAGTAACATCTTCAAGCTGTACACTGGGGATGAAACAGACAAGAAATGTATGGCCCGTACATAATCGTTGAATAAATGTTCATTTCTCTCCTGAGCTAACTTCCACCACTCTTTGGTCTAAGTTTATGTTGTGTAACGTTTGCCTAACAAAAGCAATATTACCTTGCTTCCAAAAATTACATAACTGAAAACTTATATCCACAGAAAAACCTGCACAGAGGTAATCACAGCGGCTTTATTCATGATTGCCGAAACCTGGAAGCAACCAAGATGTCCTTCAGTAGGTGAGTGGATAAATAAAGTGTGGTCCATCACAACGGAATATTATTCAGTGTCAAAAGGAAATGAGCTCTCAAGCCATTAAAAACACATAGAGGAATTTTAAATGTATATTGCTAAGTGAAAGAACCAATATGAAAGGGCTACAGACTGTATGATTTCAACTATCTGATATTCTGGAAAAGGCAAAACTGTGGAGAGAGTAAAAAGACCAGTGGTTGCCAGGGATTGTGGGGTAAGGGAGGAATGAATAGGCAGAGCACAGAGGACTTTTAGGGTGGTAAAAATACTCTGTATGATACCATAATGATGAATGCATGTAGTGATCCATTTGTCCAAACCCACAGACCGTACAACACCAAGAGTGAACCTTTCTGTAAACTATGGGCTCTGGGTGATTATGATGTGTCAATGGTGGCTCATCAGTTGTAACAAATGTATCACTCTGGTGGGGGATGTTCATAGTCAGGGAGAGCTGCATGTATGGGGCCGGGGGTTATGGGGGACTTCTCTGTACCTTCCTCTCCATTTTTCTATGAACCTAAAACTGCTCAGAAAATACTTTTTATTTTTAAGTAAAAGGATTGCATATTATATTCTAAACCAAAAATAAATTGAGTGTGATCCATTGGTTTGAATTGATCTACATTATTATTCCGCTTTCATTAGAGAGGACAGGCAAGAATTGGCTGTAATAATTTTCAAAGTAAGTTAAAGGCCTTATAATTAACCCTTAAATCAGAGAAGTGACTATAATTTCCATTGTTTCAGTGTTTACAATCCTAAAGAGTGCTATCCTCAGAATATAAAGCCCTTTTACCTTCGAATGATTCATCTAATCCATTGGCAAATAAAGCTGTGATTAGTAAACTCCTATTTAACAGATGGGCAAAATGAGGTAGTAAGAGTAAATGATTGGCCCATGGCTAACATTTGATTGGGAAGACAAATGTGATGATAGGTTCCCTTTGACTTTTCCTCAGGACTAGGATTAAATTCCAAGCTTTCCGAGTCCCCGTTTGGTGCTTATTTCACAAGTGCAATATGTTCTTTATTACCTGCTCTAAAATAAAAGGGGTAAAATAAAAGGGGAGGGTGGGGAGGCCTGAGAACCTTCATCCCAAAAATCACAAAGCACAGGATACAGGGTGGATATCCCATCATTAATTTTCATAGCATTGCCCTTAAGACAACAGTGAGTACAGTGTGGCCTTTAGCTGGCGCAGGATCCTAAGCTAAAACAGATAAACGAGATGCCCACAGACACCCAAGGAATCAAAAAGAAAGCCCAGAATTACCTAGTTTTAGAATGGAATTGGACCACACACCTTCTGGAAGGCATGCAGTTCTAGAAGTCTCTAGGAATGTGAAAAAATCAAATAACCTTTTTTGTGGGGAGTTGGAGGGAATAGGGATAGTTTTTATAGACGTTTAGCAGCAACCCTGAGCAGGTTGGTAGTGTTTGGGGAAATATTTTTTAACTTAGTCACCCAATTCTCATCAAACCCAACAAACCAACTGCCTAACCCCGTTTTGTTTTGAAAAATAATGTCACAAATCTGTCCAGAGCTGGATAAAATGCACAGTAATGAGTTCATTAACATGCCATCTGCATGCAAAATAAGGGGATTCCAGAGGCAGAATTCTTTGGTGGGCCTGTTGGAAATCAAATCCTCGGCTAAAAAAAAATATAAAACACAACTTAGAGCGAAAAATATTACAGTTACACCTTTGCTTGGCTTAGAGCAAAAACTGTCTGGCTTTCAGGAGTCCCAAAGCCAGCCAGAATCTTTGTCCCCCTTTTAAAAAAAAAAAATTTTTTTTAGAACACGTTTTACTAGTTAGAGAGGATAAATAACAATTGCTTACAGCATGAGGTCACTGATGGGGTTGGTGAATTACACCCATCCCCAGGAAGAAAGACCTGGCTAAAAGCCTCAGTGTAGGAAATCCATTTAGGATTGCCTGTCCTTTGAAAATCAAGCCTGTTTATCTGCCTGATTGACTCAGTAACAAATCAGAAAACTCAAACCTGCCCCCTCCATCACTTCAGGGCCCCACTGCTCCTCCTTGACTCTCAGAGAAGGGAAGGATTAGACTGCCAGCGACTGTAGCTTTAACAAACCAGAGGCAATGCTTCTGACAACAGTGGTCCCCCGAACTTCACCAAGAACATCGGAGTCTGCTTTTTTTCTACTGCAATTTTCATTTCAGCTCAGCTCTCCCTGACACACCTGTGAAGTGTCACCAAATGCTATATCGCATCAACTTAAAAACTGCCAATGCTGCTAATGTCTGAAACATCCTGATGTCACAGCCATGCACAGGCTTGCAGTACAGAAAAACACAGCCCGAGTTCCACCATGCACAGTAACAGCATCCTCTTGAGCGGGGAAGAGGGTCTCGTTGATAGTAGCAAAATAAGACCAAACCACATAAACGGGGTGCGTGGCGAGGGTGTCTGGGGAGCCAGTCCAGCCTTATTCCCAATCTGTGGCGAGATTCCAGCTCCTCCATCCTCCCTTGAAGAGCAACTTATGTAGACAAGTGTTCCTTCCATTCTCCCTACTCCCTTTTCCTTAAGATAGAAATTTCTCCATAGCCTAGAAGCTTAAGAGAAAATATCCTATCTACTATAAATTCTATAAACGTCTGAGCCCACCTCCTGCCAACAACAAAAGAAAACAATACCAACAAAAAACTAGCTGCGACACACTACGCAGGCTACTGCTTGTACTGATCATGTGTCTCTCGGTGCGGATGGCACTTGCAGAAAAGCTGGAACGTACGGTGGTTTTCAGTCATACTAGAGAGAGTAGTGTATGTCCGTGGTGGAGAGCATGGGTCTTGTAGCCTCACTCCTTGGTGTCAATCCTGCCTATGCCCCAGTGATGGTACCAGATGAAATTTACTGATCTTATGAGCTTGGATCATAATGTACACATAACAAATACATAGTATCTTGTTCTTTACAATCAATATTCTGTAGTTTTGGTCTATGCATATTTTTCAGGTCCTTACACCTAAAGACGATGTATGTATGTTTTTTCATCCATATCCAAGGAGAAGGGTAATTTAGTCTTCAGACTAAATTATATAGTCTAATATAAAAAAACATATATTGGCTAACTGAATTCTCATTTTGCCCATAGTAGAATAAAAGACTAAAATATAGCCTGCAGACTCACTGGGCCGAGATGCTCCATGAAATAACACACAGACATTATGGGTTTTGAGCACTGGTACTTTGGCACCAAAACCCACCACTCAGGAACCTGAGCCAAAAACCAAAAGTCTGTTTTTTGCTTAACCATTCCATCAACATCAAAATAACTTTTATTATTCTGAGTAGAAATTTTTCTTCTATTAAATTGAATAGAGATTTTTTTTTTCCTTAGCTCTTTTTTTCCTCTTTGTAAGAAAGGCAGCTTGGATGTAATGGTGTGTTATAGGAATTTATTTACAAATTTTGAGATCTTTTTGGATTCTAGCAATTAATGGGAAAATGGAAAGTACAGCCAACAAAATTTTAAAACTCAGCTCAGTATCATATTTGGATGTAATTAAAGGTATAATCTGTTCCATTTGAATACTTCAGTGCTCTCCCATCTTAAAACAAATATGAATATTAGTTCTTTCACGATGTACCTGCTTCTCGCATCGTGCCGGAATACGTAAAACTTTTCCTCAAAAACTGTTGTGTGTGTATTACCTCTTTTATACTTATAGAAGTATGTTACTTTTATATAACTAAACTCGTGGACCTGTTATTTGCCACAATTAATGGCAGACTGAAGACATAGTTCAATTCAAACATTTGAAATATGCCATTTACTACTTTGTATGGGATACAGCAGGATACAGTGACCCATTTTACTCTCTGGACTAACACAATTATCAGAGTCTTGTTCTTTTTCCTCCATAACAACGTGCAGGAAGAGCTGTTACCAACAATACTTAATTACTCATCATGAAGTAGTTGTGATTTGTCAAACCTGAACAGATAATTTCTTTTAGAGCAAGGCTAAAATATGCAGGCAAGCTAAAAAAGAGTCAGCATTCCAGGTTGGATAAAGATAAAATGCAATACTTTAGTTTTTTAAGGGGAGAAAAAAAGCTAGCACGGCTCATAGAATAAAGTATGTCATTGCCACAGTCTAACAATTTATAAAGTAATTCTCCCAAAACGCCCCAAATGCCAGGTTTAAATAGCAGCTCTGGCACTTTGGGCCTTAATAGAAATGCCCCACCATGGTGGAGCCCGAGGCAAAAGTCAAGAGAAGTAACACAGAGACTGCCTTTACTTAAAATCGTGACGTTTTGTTCACCAAAGATGTTTTTGCATTCGTTTCGTATTTTGAAATATTGCATTAAAACATTATCTTGAGGGGCGCCTGAGTGGCTCAGTGGGTTAAGCCTCTGCCCTAGGCTCAGGTCATGATCTCAGGGTCCTGGGATCAAGCAGCATCATAGGGCTCCCTGCTCAGCAAGGAGGGTGCTTCCCCCTCCCCCTCTGCCTGCCTCTCTGCCTACTTGTGATCTCTCTCTGTCAAATAAATAAATAAAATCTAAAAAAAAAAAAAAACACATTATCTTGATTACTGATTCCTTGGCACTCCCTTAAATTCTGCACTCAAGGAGAGCACCATTTGTTACCTCCCTCTGTCCTAGGCCTGCTTAGACTGTCACCTCCCTGACCCTTCATGACCTCACCTGTAAAACCCAGGCAATAACAATCAAGAAGGTTATTGTGAGGACTGAGATAACACGTGTTAAGAACTTGTTCACTGTAAATGTGAACATATAAATACATTTACAAAGCACTCCACAACTCCAAGATAAAGTTATTATATTACACATTCTAGTTAAAGATGTTAGGGTTTATGGAAGGCAGAAGGCCCATGATTGATGACAGAAACTGAATTGGAGGCCTTAGAGGGATCTGTGGTATTTAAGACACACCCATCTCTACCTAACCTTATTTAAATAAAGAAAAAGGTATACAATTGCAGCCCAAGCAAGCAATTTCCTTTCCAGCTTTCATAATTAATCTTCATTTGTGAATTCAGTTTGTCTCCAGATTTTCCCTTTTCAGTTCCTAAAAGCATTCAATTCACTGCAAATGAAAAATTAATTTAAGAAGAAACTGTTTGTTTTCCTTTTACTTTAAAAAGAAAAAAAATTGCAGCTCAAACAACACAGGCTAAAGCCTACAAATAAACGCACTGCACAAGACAATTATTTTTGAAAAAGTTGAGGATGTAAACCTCTGGATTCTAGGTAGGGGAGAACTTTCTAGGCCGAAGGAAGGTGAGATGCCTCCTGTTCTCGTGAACTAATGATTGTTTCCAAGCTGGTTAGAATTCAGTGCTAATTGCATTTTAAAACACCACCTCGAAAATCCTTCCCTCTCTCAGGATCTTACATCAATGTTTTGCATTTTCAGTAAAACCTTTGCACTTCACCTCTCTCGATCAACAAATCCTGAACTTTGCATCAGCGGGAGTTGTTCAGTTCTGATGCTCTCCTTCCCCCGGCAGGTTTGGATGTGCTGGTGGGGCTGTTAGCACCGGGAAGGGCCTTCTTGCCCTGCTTCTGAGGCGAGAGGATTAAAAGAGGTATTTTGGGTGGCTAAACCCAGGCTTGTCCATTCTAACAGAGTCATGAAACAACTTTCTAGTGCCATTCAAAGAACTTATAACAGAATCAATTGATTTTCATCCTCTGCTTTATTAGTTGTGATTTAGGAGCTAGAACGGCCCTGTTTACACAGCTGGAACATGTCAGGACCTGCAGTCCATGATTGGCCGGAGGCCTCCGAGTGGCAGTCCATTCTACACAGAATCAATCTGAACTCGAAAACATTCCCTCTAGGACACCAGCGCGTTTCTACCAGCATAAAGCATTTCTGGTA
Source organism: Lontra canadensis (assembly GCF_010015895.1). Taxonomy (NCBI): domain Eukaryota; kingdom Metazoa; phylum Chordata; class Mammalia; order Carnivora; family Mustelidae; genus Lontra; species Lontra canadensis. Next base: position 1,348,995 of record NW_022631027.1, on the reverse strand, counting down.
CAAATGAAAATGGTATTCACTTGAGGTTAAGTTGCAAGTTCACCTTCCAAAAATCGGCCCTGACTTGTCATTGCTCTCAGCGTGTTCACAGTGGGAGTGGGGGCCTGCAAATGCCTCTTAACTAGACACCCCGCGCAGGCGAATGTGTTCCCCTTTGGTGCTAGTTGGGTCTCGGGCTCTGCAAGTGGGAGCTGCTGTCTGTTTAATATGCGTTCAGAGCAGTGCCAATCTAAAATGGCTGCTCAGTAATACTTTAATTGCAGTTTCACGGAAACAAATTGCTATTTAACTGCAATAAGCATTTCTGTGACTTGGCTGGACTGACAATAGGTGAGTCTTAGTAACAAAGTGACAAGTAACGTCAACTTGTAAACGCTATGTCTCCCGCGCCCTCCCAAAGGGAGTCTTGGGTGCAGGAGCACCCGGCCTTGAATGCCCTGGTGAAGAGGTCTCCGGACAACCTCTTCTCAATTTAAATGCAATTATTCAGGCCACAGGGAAACTCTTCACTGGCCTTGATCTATAGCTCTTGGACTCACTGTGGTAGAAATATTTTATATAAATAGTAGTACACATTAGAATCTTGCTATATTGACATTTAAATACATTTAAGAGCTTCATTTTAGATGATTAGTTGTTTCAAATATCAGTGTTAATAAGAGCAAAAGAAAGAATTTAAATACAGTTAACGGTAAGAGGATGACAATTTCACAGGCTTCCTTTTGGTGTGACCATTTTCTCATTTTGCATTTTATAAGACACTACAGTCCATGTTAAACTATTTCCTAATAAATCATGAAGAGCTGGAAATAGTTTCTTGTGGCAAACGATTTGGTTTGGAAAAGCTTCTTCTGGGCTCTCCTTTCGGGATGTGTAAATCTAAGTAGACAGGTAAAAAACAAAAAAACATTAAGCCTTTTCGAGGACAATCTTTTTACAAAATCGTTTCATTAGCAAGAGTGATAATTTGCATGACTGAGACATTTCTATGTTATCATAAACATTTTTTTTTTATCAGTTCAGCAGGGCTCAGTAACATTTGCTTTTATTTAATTGCACTTGCTTATAGGGATTGGAGGCCATCTTGGTCTATGACGTGGTTAATATTAAATAAGTCCTTTCAAAAGAATGGAGTACATCTCACTAACATCACAAATGCAATGGATGAAAGGTGAACAAGCCACTGGAGGTTTTTGTTTTTTTTTTTTTCTCCTAAGCAAGGTTGGGGTTGGGGGAGGAACACAATCACCGCTCACATCAGAATAAACCTGAGTGTTTTTTAGGAGCTCTCTATCCACACAGAGCATCCCCATTAGAGCTGGGTTTTATTGTCTGAAATGCCTCTGGTTTCAAGAAAGTGTTTTACCTAAAGCAAGACTACTACTTAAATATGTTCTATTGTATATTCATAGCTCCATTAGTCCTTCTCCAATTTAGCACATCAAAGAGAAGGCTTCATCACTTGCATGTGGATTACACTAACATGAGTGACATTTGTAATCTTATAGGTCTGCAACTTAAGAAATGCTTTTAGAAGCTCGTTATTAAATATGCAGCAGTGCTTGCGGAGTCAGCCATATAATAGTTCATTTAAAGTCTTTAATGACCTGAGCCCTCCACATCACCAAATGCCACACTGTATTACTTACTAAAAGTTATTAACTAGCCCCTTTGAATTTCTGCACTATAGGGGACATGAGTGCTTATGCCAAAAAGAAGAGAGAGGATGCTTGCGTTCTTATTAACACATCTCCCCCCTTTCTGTCCTGAAGAGTCCACATTCCTTTAAAGTATCTTAAAGGAAAAAAAAAAAAAATGTAAGAACCAGAACTCGTTCCTAGAAATTCCCCAAGGATTTAACTCAGATACTGTTATGTCTGTGATTTTGTTCATTTTTTTTCCCCCTTGCATTTTCTTTTCATAAAGCTCTAAAGAACTCTTCACTTTAACTCTCTACCTTTCAATTCTCCTACAGGAGGTTCATAGTTTTGAGCAACTGATTTTTTCCTCCCAGAGTGGAGTCTCTGAGAGAAGATCCCAAACGGAAGCTGACTGCTGGTTGAGATGAACAGAACTAGACCTCTCTATATAACCTGTTCTGAGACGTCTAATTGGGAGCTTTTCTGGAACAAGAGAAAATAAAACAAATGCCATTTTTAGAAAGGATATTTCAAGTGGCGTTATACACACACACCTGGTTTTCGGAACCTGTGATCGAAGTTGTAGTTCAAAGTTGCTCCCGAGCCTGGCAGTGCAGCTTCTTTGGTTCTCTCCTCCTTCTAACACTGGCCCTGTCCCCCCACACCCCCAAATCCTTGACCTACACATGCTTTCCACAGGAGACCACTGCACACAACGCATGCACTGTTGGGGATACACTGCAGCCCAGAACTAGCCACTGAATCTCTCAAGATGACTACGAAGTGAAAGCCAAATCCTACCCCAAACATATGGAAAGGCAGAGCCCGCAGAGGAGTAGAAGAGCAAAACAAAATAAACAAATCACACAGCCGACCATAGGAGTCTAGCAGCTCACCAGGAAATGGCTGCTTCACCCCCTGAAGACGCCTGTAGACATCTGAAGAGCTCTGGGTCCCTAACGACTAAAGACACTTCCCAGTATGTACAGGTATGTCACAGTCTTGAGCATGCTTTTCATCCATACCCAAGGCTTTCCTACCGAGGAAGAAAGAACGTGAAAGCTGAAGAATCAAACAAGTATTTATATATAAACACAAAAGATTCACTGTGATATAGAAGTGTAATGAAGAGCTTAAGTTACCAGAATGTTCTGAACTTATAAAAAGGACTCCGTTAGAAACATTGCTTTGTAGCCATGCCAAAAACGGCATGGTTAAGTAATCCGAAGAAAACCTTATTGGCCCAGAGCTAAATAAATATACACACCACCTCCCTCGACCCCTAAGATTTGAAGTGAAGTTGGTACCAAACAAAAAAACTACTGAATTTTTTCCGATACAGAGGAGAAAAAGCAGTGTTTAAATCCGAACTCCAATGAGTATTTTTTTCTTTTAAGTTTTTATTATTTAAATACACCATACTAGAGCAAATGTCTCTGAAAATATCACAAATAAAAGATTTTTTTTCTTCATTCAGCAAATTAGAAGTAGGGGGAAATTTCTACACAGTTAGCTGCTATGAGCCTGATTTTTTTTTTCCAATTTTTTTTTCTTTTTTTTCGTTCCTTTTTTTTTTTTTTCCTTTGCCATGGAAGTAGCAACATCAGGACAAAAACACTTACATGCATACATACATTGTATTTTACAGAGATACAATAAAAGTGTTTGTGATAGAATATCACAAAAGCCACATCTCTTTCCTTTTATCTCATGTTCAGTTTTGATTGAAACACATTTCCTTACAACACTTAAATATACAAAGAGCAAATAGAATGTTGTTAAGGTAAAACACAGGGTACAAACTCTGGCCAGTGCCCTGCTAATTGTTAATGAGGGTAGAAAGCAGATTTGAATGCTTCTTTTAATTAGCTTCATTAGTCATTTCCCTCCTCCCCAGCTCCCTCCCCCCCCCAAAGATGTCCTCCGGTGGATCTTTTTTCATTTTCTCTACAGTCTCCCATTAGCCCAGGTTCATGGAGTCCTTAATGTTCATATTCAGTCATTTTAATACACCAATAAATGCGGGAAGGGCAATCAAGACTAAAGAAGGTGCAATGCACAGAGCTGGCACTGGTGGCTAGCTACAAAGGTGACTTGTCTACTGAAGACGCATGGGATCCACCTGTGATGAACGAAATCTGAGATGAAGGCACGCATTCTGCATTACTCTGACCTTTTAGCAGACCTGCAAGAAATAAAAACGGGCATCTTAGCTAAAATGCTAAATTTGAGATATTAAACTCAAACATGACTGCTTTTGTCTCCTTCTACGTTCACTAATCTTCTTTTATTAGATTACTTTCCAACTGTGACTTGATGGAGGCTTTCTACGCTACTTACTCCGGCAGCGAAGAACTAAAGCATAACGTTTTCTGCGGTTTTACTAGCAGAGAAAATGAGACAATAAATGGACTTTCGGAAAGTTTCTGGTGGAAAGTTCTACGACGAACTGCTTTAACTCCCTTAAAAGCAAGTTTTTTTCTGAAGACGGTGAATTACATCTTGCCTAGCAGGGGTACCTTCAATGCACATTCAGAGCTGAGCGCCCCGCAAGGACATTTTGGCTTACTTTGCTCAACTGCGTGACCTCTGGCAAAGTTACTCTGTGTCTCAGTTTCCTCATCTCTAAAGTGGGGGATAATTAGGCTGTTATAAGGATTACATAATACACACAGAGCACCTTCAACAGTGCCTGGCAGGTAATAAAAGCTAAGCAAATACTGGCAGTGATCATTCTGATCTCCCCATATGACATCTATTCACCCATTTCCTTCTCAACCTAAAGGGATGTGTCTGAATTCATGTGTGTGTGTGTTTACACACATACATACACACATATATATCGTACACACACACACATATATATACACACACACACATATATATACGTACACACCCACATACATACAAATACTCAGATACTACTTTTTACTTAGTATTTCGTATCTGCTAGGTCACTTAATATTATATAAATATTGTAAATATATGAATCAAACATATGTAATATGTTAATGACTTGTGCTCAATTAAAGAACAGAGTTCAAGGGAAGTCTAACTTTCATGTCTAAGTTAGAAATGATAACCCGCACAGTCGTCAAATACAATCTGTTTGCAATTACCAAAATGAAATAATATATATTAGGTTTTTATGGTTTTTAAATGACATTTTGAGCTTCCCAGGAAGTTCTCGGTTCACCCTTTCCCTAACTTACTAAAAGCCTGAAGTCTATTAGGAACTGCAACCCCCCACTTCCAAGCTAATTAAAGTGGTGGAGGCTTAATTCCCCAGAGTGGAAGCTCAGTGTGAGAAAGGTAATTTGTCTGTCCAGAACAAAGATGCGGCGGCAGCCAGCGAGCATATTTAATAAATGAGCATCAAATGTCCTCTACGATGGACACACACAGCACCAATTATGTAACTACGGGGGAACGGTGGAGTGATATGTAAACTAGAACACTTGCTAACATCTCCTCCAACCAAAGAGATGTGAGCTCTTATTTTACTGAAAAGTGCCGAGAATTCTAGATAGAATAGCCACTCTTGAGTGGAAAAAAGAATTCCAGAGCAGGCAAAGACGAGGGAGGAAAAGAAATTAGCCACAATTCCTCATTGTATTTACGTTAACTCTCTAGAAGGCAATATTCTCCTGAGGATGGTCCAGCCTCCTTTAAATGACACAGGCTGTAAAATTTTGTAGATTCTTGAACACCTGTGATCTGAGATTTCACTCAAGATACTCCAGGATTTATACACTCAAAAATTATTTTTTCTCAGAATATACCAAAGCCAATGATGCGAACAACAGCTAAACCGCACATCCCAGACACTGGCAACAAATTTCAGGAGAACGAAAGTTTAAAGGGACCCCATGATGGGGACCTATACTTTCTATACAATTAGCTACCTTTAGAGAAGGGGTGTACAAACAACCACCTCATTACTTTAAAGCCAGAGGACACCTGGCGATATTTTTTATCCATCACACACTAAAAACGTAACTGGTTCGGTGAATAGAAGGAAAAGGGCCAAAATCGATGTCCAATTTTCCCTACCAAAAACATTGAGACCAAGGAGAGTGAAGAAAATAATAAAGTGGGGCGGTTTGTCATTTCTTCCCATCTCATCTCCTTCAGAAAAGAAACACCACAGGGTTTTGGGAAAATAATTGTAAAGCATTCTCGAGGTCCAAAAAAGCAGCTTACGTTCCACCAGGAAGTGTGTTTTCATTACCTCTTCCTTCCCCCTTGCCCTCTCATTAATATCTCTCTGGACCACGTTCGGCTTGCCCAAAACCTTTATTGACAAAAACCACCTTGTCAATTGACTGAGCTCGTGGTGAGCGGAGCACTAAGGGCAAATATGTGAGACATTTATGCCAACGGGGAAATGTTCTTAATTAACATCACCCCCAAAACACAGCTTCTTACCAATGTCTGGCAAGAACATATCCTTAAGTTATACTTCCCTCTGCCTTTTAAGAGCTATTAATTTTTGAAGGCCACCTTCAAAAATTTTGTCTATTTTTGGCTTCCAACACTAAGGAAGGATATACAGGTTGACTCTTTCTGGTTGCCTACTACTTTCTGTGCTCCAAATGGAACATCCTCTCCCACCCTGAAAAAGGTGTGCAGAACAGTAGACCATCTGAAAGGCACAACACACGCAATCTTATAAAGCATGCAAACCAGATGTTTCTGCAGCTTTCCTCCCTGAAACCTCTCCACTACGTCATCTTGTACCCAAGGAGACAGTACTGGGAGACCCAGCACCCATTCGGTACGTGCCCTTTGCGCTTAGTCCCAAGCGAACGTGGCTGGTGCCTGTGTGCAGTATTGCACAGTTGACTACGTTTTCCATCTTGTCTCCACATCCCTGAATCCTCATGCTGCACGGTGGTGAGCTGCGACAATCATTTCTTACACTTTGTCAAGTCAGGGAAAGAAATGGTATAAAACCAGCAACAAACCTGAAGATCTAATTTGCAAAAAACTAAGCTTTTACATGGGAAGAGATGGGGAAGAGATGAACCATTTTATTCCTAGCATCTTTTCTTGCCTTTTTGTTTTGGGTTTTTTTGCTCCCAAATGTAACTGCAAATGGCTTTGCCTCTAAATGGGAATGGTTATCTCAAAATATTTATGTTACCTATCCATTGTTCTCAACTCTGCCCTATAGATTCACTTCATTACAATTCAAATCTTACCATAAAAATCTTGAGTATTTATATGTACTGCCATTCCTTAACGAAGCTTGAAATGTCTCACTGATGGTGACTGGTTAAGTTGCAATAAAAAATTAGACTTCTGTTCTTAAGATGGTAGGCTAGGTAGCTTCCTATATTAGTAAATTAAACAAAGAAAAGTGTGCCTATTTTGATAGAATTGACATTTACTTAATAAAGAAACGGAAAATACAT